>NW_006296965.1:758690-789527 GCF_000327345.1 Myotis davidii | reverse complement strand
TGGATACTGTGCTTCTAAAATATACCATTTCCCTGCCTGAGACTCTTTTTCCTGGTGGAATCATACTTATTTTTTAATAAGTTTTTATTTACTTATTTTAATTTATTTTTAGATAGGAAGGAAGGGAGAAAGAGAGAGAGAGAGAGAGAGAGAGAGAGAGAGAGCGAGAGACATGTTAGAGGGATACATTGATCTGTTGCTTCCCATTCACACCCAACCAGGTTATGTCCTCTGACCAGGAATCAAACTGGCGACTTTCCAGTGCGCGGGTTGATTCTCCAATCAACTGAGCCAAACTAGCCAGAACAGTGTATTTATTCTTTAGAATTAAGATATGTTCCTTTATATTTTTCCTTTCCCTTCTTCTGTTTTTAAATATCACTTTACATATACAGCTTTATTTTGGCACATGTCACATCAAATGACAATTTTGTTAGTTTACTTATTTATTAATTCATTCTTTTATTATTTTACAGCCATTTCCCGCAACTAAATTCTGAGCTCCGTAAAACAAGGACAATGTGCACTGGATTCCCTGATGCCGCTACAGGCTAGAGACTTGGTAAACAATGTTGAGTAGAAAGTAGATAAGTGACTGCGAGCTAAGTCTCCCTTCAGCCCGTTTAGCAGGTGCCCCATGTGGCTGAATTGTGTTCAGCATGTTGCCAATTTACATTTCTGAGACCTTTTCGCTTTCGCTCAGGTTTTCTCCATTACATGTATATCTGTGTATTTACATGTATTTTAACCCCATGCATGTATTTAAAAGCTAAGATATGAACAGTATATCATAATTTAAAATAGTTTCAAATTATGTAATTCTATTTATTAATTCAGAGTAAACCTTATATTAACTCATGATGCAACAGGTCCTTGAAAACAATGAAACTTTACTCCTTTTATCCAGTCTTTTGCTTTTTCAGATTACCCTCCTCCAGAGAGTTTTATTAGCTGCTTTTTCTGAAATGTCTGTCATCATGAAACCAAGAATTAACAGCCAACAAGGCAAAGCAGATTTTGTTTTGCTTTTGTTCTGTTTTGATATCACGAAGTGCGGTGGTGGAAGACAGAGCTTCTCACTGTAATTCCTAAGCCCTGTGTTTTAGACAATGTGATCCATTCGTTGGTTTCTTTACCGTCTTTCTGTGTCTTTTCTTCTCTGAAGGCCAGTTCAGCTTGTTCATTGTGCTACAGTAATCATTTTGCATAAAGTGCTGCAAAATGACATGTGAACAACCGAAGTATGTTCCCAAGCCATAGAATGGGGAGACAGGTATAGTAGAAACATTTCCTCATATGAAATGTTTTGTTCCTTTGAACTTTATTTCCCCTTAATTTTGTTGTGGAAAAAAAAAAGCAAATGAAAATACTCCCGATTCATCCCAGTCATGATTACTAGTGCACATTTACTAAGAGCGTGAAGTCTATAGCATGTCGTATTTAAAAGCATATGGTATGGGAGATGTTGTCAAAAAATAACTTATGGCCCTGGCTGGTGCGGCACACTTGGTTGAGCACTGCCCCATGCATCCAGAGATCACTGGTTTGATTCCTGGTCAGGGCACATGATCAGGTTGTGGGCTTGATCCCCAGGTGGGGGGAGGTAGGAGGCAGCCAATTGATGTTACCCTCTCACATCAATATTTCTCTCTGTGTGTCTCTTCCTCTCTCTCTAAAATCAATAATAAAATATTTAAAAATTTAAAAATAACTTAATTCTATGTTAGCCATCTATCACAAAATTATTATTTTTCCATTAACCAGGTCATTGTTTACTGTGTGCTCTAGGGTCTTTTGTTTCTCTTCTAGATCCATCTCCCCACCCCTCAAAGAAATGCTGCTAGTTATGTAATGGATCTCCATGAAAAATCAGGGCAGGTTACCTTGAACTTAATCAGACTTGGCTATTTAAAATTTGTCATTGCAAGTGTCTGCGAACACAAGGAGGCCAGCGGTCACCAGCCTTTCGGACCTTGCGGACTACCAGTTGGTGACCACTTGCTTTCACATTTCCAGAGCATTTGTCTAAGGGTCCTCTTTACAACCAAAGACAATTTTTCAGACCCCTTGATGGTTATATTCACCAGGAATGTAAGTGTGTTTCAGTAATAGTCTGATTTCTATGTATTTGTTATCAACATTTTAAGTAATTTCCCTCTATTTCTTAGTCCCTGTGAGATCCCTAAATTCAAATGTTGCATCCTCTCTAACATTTAGCACATCGTTGGTGCTCAATAAATGTTTCACAGTTGGGATACTTATGTTTAACAGCTGCAACACTGGCTCCAAGGACAGCTGCATTTTAATGGTGTGTGAAGTGATTTATATGTAAGCTGCTAACACTCATAACTAAAGCACTTAGCACTTTAGGCTCCTCTGGGACCAAAGGTGATAGATGAAGGTAAAATGGTATTATTATTTAATTCCGAAAGAGGTAAATTACGCTGGCAAAATGCTATTTGATGTTGCTGGCAAACCGCTGTGGTCTAATGCTTCGTTGCTGTCAGGAAGCATGGTCCAGTGGTTGGGGCTGTGGTGGAGGAGGCAGGAGTCCTGGGTACTATTTCTGGTTAATTTGCTGACTTCCTGGGTGACCTTGGGCAGCACACTTAACCTCCCCATGCCTCAGTCTCCCTCTCCAGGAACTGAGAAAGGCAAAGCTTTTCAAGATTCTGCTTCGAAGGGGCATTTTAAGAGCAAAACTTTGAAATGCTTCGTTTGTCAATAGAATTTTTGCAGTAATGGCTGATTTGTTTTTCTCCCAGCTGCACAGTTGGCTGTGGGAGGCAGAGAATGTTAATATGCCCTCAGCCAGAACACACAGAGTGAGTGCTCAGAGTGGCCATGGGCTCAGGAGTCCATATTTCAGAACTGACCCAGACCACCACTACCCCAAATCACTGACTCAAGACTCTGCTTCCACACTTGTCCCCTGACCCAGGCACCGTTCTCATCACTCTGTCCTTATCATTTGTTGTTTGCTGCTGCTGTTGTTTTGGATAGATTTTGTACAAAAGAGGAAAGCACTTTCCTGAATCCATGGTGGTGAAAAATGTCTAGGTTGTTGATCAAAGTTGTAGTAACCTGTTTTGTGCTTTGAAAAATAACAAACAAAACTCCAAACTTAAAGTTTCTGCTGATTCTTGAGCTGAAGAGCAGAGGACAATAGAAGTTCCTTATTTCTGTCTATTTCAGGCTGGTAGCCCTGTTGAAAGGGGTGGCTTACAGTTGGAACAGGTAGTATTTAAGATTTTATTGGACCATATCTTGAATTCTGACCACTTTTATTCACTGTAAGTTCTTGGAATGGTTGCAGACATATAATAATTTATTCACCACCTGTCATATGTAAGTTTTTAGGAAATTGGTAAATCTGAGATATGAGGTATAAAGAAGAAAAAGGGAGGATAAGAGAATATCAGTATATAAAATGTACTCAGTTTTCTTGATTAACAGGCTGAAATATTTCAATGAAATTCTTTCCTGATGACTTCTTTTTAAAAAAAAATATACTTTTTATTGAATTCAGAGAGGACGAGAGAGGGAGAGAGAGATAGAAACATCAATGATGATAGAGAATCATTGATCAGCTGCCTCCTCATGCCCCACACTGGGGATTGAGCCCGCAACTGTGCATGTGTCCTTGACTGGAATTGAACCCGGGACCTTTCAGTCTGCAGGTCGAAGCTCTATCCACTGAGCCAAACTGGATAGGGTTCCTGATGACTTCTTATCATTTATCAAAGTGTACAGGGTTTTTCATGGGGTGTATGGAGAATGTCACTCAGATCCCCATTTCACCATCTTTAGAAAGACAATAATTAGCAACTACTTAAATACTGCACAGGCTCTTGTACAGGGCAATTGAAATGGTATTAAAGGATATTGGAAAAATAGTAGTGATCTTAAAGAAAAAAATGAGATTATATGGGCAACATAAATTCAGTCAGCTACTCTTTTGAGTCTATGAGCTATGGCTACTACTGCATTACTATATATATATATATATATATTTTACTAATGGTATTTATAAATTATACTATGGTTTATTGCACTTTCTGATTTCTTTTTTTAAAAAGCATCTTATTTCAAATTTCTTCTTATATTATGAGACTATATACTAAAGTTTATGAGATTCTCACATATGTATATTGAAAGGCAAAGAAAAAATTAGTCACTTATGTTCAACTTTAATAAAAAATTATGGTGCATTGAAAATAACTGTTAATCATAAAAAACTAATATTGATATTAATCTTCCCTCAGGAAAAATAAGTTTGATATTGTGAGTCTAAAACTCTGATCATAGCACAAAAGTGTCTGAAATTATTTCCCCCATTATAATCATTGTTCTTATAAAACTTTTGGTAAACTTTGGTGTCTTAGGAATATAGCTTTCAGATTTTGGCAGAAATGACAATAGGTAGTAAATGCTAACAAATCTTCATCTGAAAAACTATGTGTGCATACAATATTTAACACGGGGAGTAAGAAACATAAAGATTGTATAAGAAATGACATATAGGAAAGGGGAGATATGCTAATGATTATTAGGAAATCTCAGTGTTGATTTCACTGTTGATTATGGACGTATTTAATGAGACTCATGCATTAGTTAAGTTGGTAAAGGTGGGTGTTAACTCATAAAAGATATATTCAAGAGAGCAATAGTAAAAAATGAATTTCATAAAATTAAGGCATTAAATCAGATTTACCCAATATGTAGTGGGCCTCAAATCTTAGTGACTCAGATAAATGAGAGAAAACTAAATTATTTTATTTGCTTGACTTGTGAGGGTAAAAACAATAAAATCCTGACTACCAGCTTTTATGAACAACCTTCTGAGGTATATACTATTAACCACAAAGAAAGGTTCAGTAACATGTCTGAGATCACACAGCCAGTGAGTGGTGGTGTTGTGACAGCCCCACCGGAGGCCACAGTCTGCATTCATGTCCTCTGCATCATGTTTCTTTCCTCTCCAGTTGTTTAATGTTGCAGAAATGGTGGGACTGGTGTGTCCATGCACTAGCAGCATAGTCGTGCTACGAAGCTGTCCTTATTTGCTGGATTGCCTTGGGGAGGCACTGACTTAGCTAATTCTCCCTACCCACAATACACCTAGACCTGAATATACACACAGGCACATACATTGTCAGCTTTAAGGCTGTTCTCCAGTATAATAATACTGTCTCAGAATTTTAAAGATCTAGAGATAATTCAAAAAAAGTTCACATTAATGTCTGTATGTCAAGTATCCCGAGGGTCTGAGATATTTATTACCCTGCTTATGTGCTAGAGAGGTAGGCTTCCGTAGTTTTATGAATGCTAGGAAAAGAAGATGTGAGATTCCTGGGTCAAAGACAAAAGACTTGATTATTTATAGTGAAACAGGGAGTAAGCTTATGTCTGCATTGGTTCTCTGCCTCACCCCCAGATCGGATGAGAGTCAACGTGGAGATGGACCAGGTAGTGCTGAGCATGCAGTGTGCTTGTGTCACAGCTGAGAGACGCCAGTCTTTAAGGGGGTTTCCAGCAAACCTGTCCAACCTTGTGCAGAGGGTGATCCCCCTATGTTTTATTATCTTTATTATGTAGGCAGCAAACAAATCTGCTCTCTTCCCAGGAGGGTGACACTATTTCTGTCTGTAACTCATGAAAAGAATTTCTTGAAAATACATGTTTGAAAAGAGAGTCTGGTATAAAAATGATCTTTAACTGTTCACATATCCATGCTATCTTTTTTGACACAAATCCTGTGAATTAATAAGGCAAATATTATATTTATATTTTATAGAGTCTTCTACTTATAAAATAATTCTGTTGGCTAGATAAGACTAATGTAGTTTCCATAAACTGAAAATAATGCAGTAGATGAAAGATATAGGTGTTTGAGAAAAAACTCCAAATATACAAATTGATGTTTAAAGGGAATAATTCTTATTTAAAAAGGGTGAATATATAACAATTTTTCTTTTATACTGTATTTATTTTTTATTTTCTTTATTGATTAAGTTATTACATATGTGTCCTTATTCCCCTTTTTGCCCTCCACCACCTGCTCATGCCCTCACCCTCCTGGTGTCTGTATCCATTGGTTATGCTTATATGCATGCATACCCCTTACCCCTACCCTCCCCTACCCCTACCTTCCCTCTGAGGTTTGACGATATGACTGATGTTTCTCTGCCTCTAGATCTGTTTTTGTTCATCAGTTTATATTTTTCATTATATTCCACAAATGAATGAGATCATGTGATATTTATTTATCTTTTTCTGACTGACTTATTTCACTTAGCATAATGTTCTCCAGGTCCATCTATGCTGTTTCAAATGGTAGGAGTTCCTTCCTTTTTACAGCAGTATAGTATTCCCATTGTGTAGATGCACCACAGTTTTTTAATCCACTCATTTGTTGATGGGCATTTAGGCTGTTTCCAAATCTTAGCTATTGTAAATTGTGCTGCTATGAACATAGGGGTGCATATGTCCTTTCTGATTGGTGTTTCTGTTTTCTTGGGATATATTCCTAGAAGTGGGATCACTGGGTCAAATGGGAGTTCCATTTTTAGTTTTTTAGGAAACTCCATACTATTCTCCACAGTGGCTGCACCAGTCTGCATTCCCACCAGCAGTGCATGAGGGTTCCTTTTTCTTCACAACCTCACCAGCATTTGTTATTTGTTGATTTGTTGATGATAGCCATTCTGACAGGTGTGAGATGATACCGCATTGTTTTGATTTGAATCTCTCAGATGAGTAGTGACTTGGAGCATGTTTTCATATGTCTCTTGGCCTTCATTATGTCCTCTTTCAAAAATTATCTATTTAGCCCTAACTGGTTTGGCTCAGTGGATAGAGCCTGTGGACTCAAGGGTCCCAGGTTTGATCCCGGTCAAGGGCAAGTACCTTGGTTGAGGGCATATACCCAGTAGGGAGTGTGTAGAAGGCAGCTGATCAATGTTTCTCTTGCATTGTTGTTTCTAACTCTCTATCCCTCTCCCTTCCTCTCTGTAAGAAATCAATAAAATATATTTAAAAAATAAATAAATAAATGGTGTTGGGAAAATTGGACAGATACACGCAAAAAAAAATGTAACTAGACCACCAACTTACACCATACACAAAAATAAACTCAAAATGGATAAAGGTCTTAAATGCAAGACGGGAAACCATAAAAATCTTAGAGGAATCCACAGGAAGCAAAATCTCAGACATATGTTGAAGCAACATCTTCACCAATACAAATCCTAGGAAAACGAAAACTAAAGAGAAAATAAACAAATGGGACTACATCAAAATAAAAAGCTTCTGCACAGCAAAAGAAACCATCAATAAAACAGCAAGAAAGCCCACTGCATGGGAGAACATATTTGCCAATGTTATCTCTGATAAGGGTTTAATCTCCAACATTTACTGCACTCATTTTTGGCTTATTTTTTACTAGCTACTGTATCAAGAGTACAGTATAAGGATAAGGATATGTGTTGATGATCACTGGAAAGTGAAAAAGGAATAAAAATAGAGATAATATACTTTCTAAGTTATACTATAGATCAATATAAAACGTGATCTGAATTAATATCCTATGGAGGACTACAAGTATGTGAAGCAATGTAGACCTGTGCTAGAAAATCACTATAATAGAGGCCTGGTGCACTAAATTCGTGCACAGGTGAGTCCCTAGGTCTGGCTGGTGATCAAAGCGTGAGCATCTGGCATGGAAGGGCAGGTCCCAGCTGACCTCTGGGCCCTGGGCAGCACCTGGGCCCCGTGCCCCTGCCTGTCCCCTAAGTTCCCAGGTGGAGATGAGGTGAGTATGGTTGGACGCCATGGGCTGGGGTGCAGTGTGGGTGTCTGGGCTGCCCAGTAGCACTGTATGGAAACCGGGCAGGCATCACCTCTCTTGCGGCTGGCCTCATAGACAGGCTCCTGTGGTCCCAGCAGCTGCAGCCCAACTCACCTGGAAGAGGCTGTGTGGGTGCGGAGCGGGCTCTTCGCAGGTATGCAGCACCTGAGCACAGGGGTTTCCCTGGTGTGCGAGCCCTGGTGTCCCAGGGGAGGGTAGCAGGGGAAGTTAGAGTGAGCTCGGCAGATACCCCGAATTCTTCCTGCACCTCTGTCCCCATCACCCCTGACCCCAGGTAGCTGGTGAGAGGTTGCAGTGCATCACCAACAACCACCATGGTCCGCACTGCTCCCTGGTGGTCAGCGCACGTCATAGCCAGCAGTTGAACTCCCAGTCTCCTGGTTGAATAACCACCTGAGGGGACAATTTGCGTTTTAGGCTGTTATTATATAGGATGCATAAGGTATTACCTTCTCGGTTTCCAAGTTGTGGCTCTTGTAAGTGTGCTCAATTTGGGACCAAGGCATCATTTAATCATTGGAATTTACTCAGTAGCAAGTACTCTTTGGATTTGTGGCTATTTAAACACCAAATAAGATCATTGTTTTTCATTTTAGGGCACCCATTTATCATTATTGATGACTAACACAAGCTTAAAAATGGCCACAATTGTATAACATCTAAAATATGTTGGCAGTAAATTCTGGAAGATTTGACCTTATCCATCAATTGAAAAGGTTGTCCTGAATGTACAAGATTCATCAGTCCACAGCATCTTTGTAACAGTTGACAAGGTATCCTTGTTCAGTGCAACATTTAAACCTTGTCCTTTAGCAAAGTGAAATGAGAGGAGTGTTCTCATCAAAAGTCAAAATCTAAAAAGCAAAATTTGATCTGTTAAGTGTTCAAGGTGAAAAATAAAGCTGGTAAGACACTTAGATTTTTTTTATATACACTCTTGCTTTCCTGGCAGGTGCAAAGCCTGTCAGAGGCAGAACTCCTTCTCATCCATGTTTCACAATTCTTTGTTCGCCTACACATAAGCTCTGAACTAATAACATTAAGGTCATGTTAACAAATTTATATAGGTTTCTAATCACCGCATGGCTATTAGTTTGAGGTATATTTGAATGACCTGATCTTCAAACCTTGTCTGTTTCTCACCAGCATTTATCTCATAGACACATCACAGAATAAACAGAAATTCAGTACTAAAGGTCAATATGGACATAATTTAATGCCTAAGCTATTACATTTATTATTACTTATTATTTATCTGGCATTTATCATACCAATGCCTGTAACAATAGTCATGGTACTGAAGATGATAAAATAATAAATATTTCTGGTAGACACTTCAGGTGAGTCCTAATAGAAACTTGTCATCTAAAATTTTGGCTAACTATTGCCTTTTTATGGGGTGAGGTAGGATTGTCATAGAAAATACAATGACTGCATAAATTTTAATCTCAGATAAAGGATGTGTTTTTTGTTTGTTTGTTTGTTTTTTAAATATAAGTTTGTCCTAAATATTGGATAGGACATACTTATACAAAAAAAAAATGTAATAATAAGTTGTTTCTCCAAAATTCAAATTAACTAGGATCATTTTTTTTCCTGAATCTGGCAACCCTAGGGTGAGGGGACGCTGGTGTTTGAAGAGAGGAATGTATCTATTGAAGTCTCAAAAAGAAAAGGACACGCTTGTTAAGGCAGCAGGCAGCTCCGGTGAGGTTTTCTCTATATTTGTCCCTAGTTTACCTAACGGGTGAAAGACATTTACTAAGGCAAAAACGTTTGTCCTCATCACGGCCGGCCGCAGCTAATTTTTTAAAAAGTATTTTCTTTTCCCTAGAGCTAAAAAAACCAAATGCATTTCTATGCTTGGAGATTGATTTAGTAGTTTCCCCTGAGTATTATGCAGCCACTAGATGGCAGTAGCAGCCCATCTTACCCCACCCCCTCCCCGGCATCCTGGAGCCAATTTTCTGTACCTTGTTCTCTCTCCCTTCGCTGGTTTCAACTTGTCATTTTTCTTCTCCCTTTTTGTTTTCTATTTTTACTTTTATTCAAATTTCAGGAAAACCAGCTGGTCGAAGGAGTCATGCGATGCTGCACACGTTTGTTACAGGGGTGCTGTGACTGTAAAGCTTAACTAACTGTCTAGGCTGCAGGGCTGAATACCAGGCAGGAGAGCAAAGGGAGGGTGCACTGAAAGCTGTGGATGGGCTGAGGAGGACTCGGGGTTGGATTATACTTTGCTATGTCCTGGACTCAAGGTCCGTCCTGCACGTGGGAATCTCTCTGGGCTGCTGGCAAAGACAGCCAGGCACCAGGAGGTGGGGGCCGGCGCTCACGGGAGACTTCCCGAAGGTGGGAGTTGTAATTTAGTGGCTGTGACGTGTTCTTTCTCAGGACACGAGTTTCTTTTACAGAGAAAAAATCATAGGATTGCAAAACTGCACACGCGGAGGTGTAAGGAAGTGATGTTGAGTTTGTAGAGTGAGAACTTCAAGGTTTTTAGAGTTGAAGGAAAGGAGAACTTTTCCATTTTGTTAAAGACAGAATCCCCTAGAATTCTTGCTCCTAGAGGGAGAGGTGGAGAATACTGTGAAGAAAATCAGTTAAATGGCTTTGCATTCATTCCCGTCCTTTCTAAGGGCATATTATCCACCAGGGAGTCACTCCTGACGCTGGGACTCCTTTTCCTCCCACGTCTATGCCCTTCTCCTGTGCAGGTCCCCAGCCACAGGGGACCCAGGAAAATCTGTGTGAGGTGTCTGTGCGCAAGGTTTTGCTGTTGTCATTGATCAATACCCCTCTCTCAGAATCCACACCACTTCTTTGCAGGGATGTAGCTTCTTTTATTTGAATATTTCCTAGCAGATTAAGTATGATCATAGTTTGGGTGCTATTTGCACCATTTCATTGTTCTTTGTGGTTGCCAACCTAAAACTAGGTATGGTACATATGTATTTTTTTAAAATATATTTTATTTATTTTTTTTACAGAGAGGAAGGGAGAGGGATAGAGAGTTAGAAACATCGATGAGAGAGAAACATCGATCAGCTGCCTCCTGCACACACCCTACTGGGGATGTGCTCACAACCAAGGTACATGCCCTTGACCAGAATCGAACCTGGGACCCCTGAGTCCGCAGGCTGATGCTCTATCCACTGAGCCAAACCGTTAGGGCAGTATGTATTTTTTTAGCTAGACATTTTCCTACCTCCTTCTTCCTTCTCTGATTGAGTGGAGAAAATCAAGTACAGCACTCCTGTAACATATCAGATATCTATCTCTGTCATTCTTTTGGGGCCTGGAAGCAGTAACTCCTGCCAAGACTGTCTCCTCTAAGCACAATGGACTCTATCTTTGCCACCACAGATAACCAGCTGCTTAGCAATGAGTGGGACAGGGGCAGAGTAAAAGGGAACTCCTTGCACATACCCCTGCAACTCACTCTGGTGGCCCAACTTCCCATTCGCTTTAGATATGTCCTCAACTCTTTCTGGAGGAGGGTGGAGCCTTCAGGGCTGTCTTACTATCATGAGAATATTCAACTCCAATAGCCTGAATAGCTCCTAGACTAGGAACATGTCAGTCTCTTGGTTCTTCTTGCCCTGGAACATTTGAGAAGAAGAAAAAGGGAATTCTATATGTCAAATTCCACTTTGTAATTATTGTAGATGCTTTGTTTTATTCTGCACTGGTGATTAGAAGTGCATGGTTTTCCTTAAAAAAGTCTACATATAAAGCCATATATCAGAAGCCAAGTAAACACTTTTTATTGATGGATGTATAATTTGTGATATTCATTCATTCATTCATATTTTATTCATTTATTTGACAAGAATCTATGGCACATCTTTTATGTGCCAGGCACTGCGCTAAGAGTTGGGGAAACAAAACAAAACAAACAGATCAAAATGGATGTTGCTGCAGCTTTCATGTGATGTAAAGCCCAGGAGATGGTTTATTTTAATGGGAGTTGTACATGCTCTTAACGATTTAAAAATCAAAGGCAGTGCAATGTCCTGGAAATAGTGAAACTAACCAACATAATGATGCCCCTATTAAATGCCCATCATCCCATTTCTCACCTTTCCCTCTATTTTGTCTTCTTTACATCACAAATGCATAGATACAAACATGTTTATCACTTTAGACAATAATTTATAAAATTTATCTAGTAGAAAGATGTCAATATTATCTCCTAAGTGAAACTCTATCCATATACTTATTCAACAACAGCACTTGTTGAAAGACTATTTAGAGCCATCTATGTTCTAGATAGCGTGGATAGAGTAGTAAATGAGATGGGCAACATTCCTGGAGATCACAGTTGATCCCTGAGCAGCACAGGTTTGAGCTGCACAGGTCTTTTTTATTTTTATTGATTTCAGAGAAAAATGGAGAGAAATATCAATGATGAGAGAGAATCATTGATTGGCTGCCTCCTGTGTGCTTCTACTGGGGATTGAGCCCACAACCCTGGCATGTGTCCTGATTAGGAATTGAACCTGACCTTCTGATTCATAGGTTGCAGCTCAACCACTGAGCAACATTGGCTGGGCTGCACAGAATTTTTTGTAAGTGGATATTTTTCAGTAATTACTATAAGTGTATTTTCTCTTCTCTATGTTCTTCATAACATGTTCTTTCCTCTAGCTTACTTTATTGTAAAAATGCAGTATCTACACTAATAAAAGAAAAATATGCTAATTGACCATGCCTTCACTATGCCCAAGCCATGCCCACCAGCCAATCAGAGAGACTATATGCAAATTAACCCAACCAAGATGGCTGCTGGCAGCCACTGAGCTGGAGCAAGCAGAAGGCTTGGTTGCCTGGGCAATGGAGGAAGCCAAGCTTCCTGCCTGCCTGGTTGGCTGTGGCCTCTGCAAAAGGCAACAAAGTTTCAATTATAGAAGCTAACTAAATCCCAGCCTGTGCACCAGGCCTCTATCCTATATAATAAAAGGGTAATATGAAAATTGACCCTAACAGCAAAAACACTGGGAATCATTGGTCATTATGACACACTGACCACCAGGGGGCAGACGCTCAATGCAGGAGCTGCCCTCTGGTAGTCAGTGTGCTCCCACAGGGGGAGCTCTGCTCAGCCACAAACCAGGCAGACGGCTGCCAGTACAGCAGTGGTGGTGGGAGACTCTCCCGCCTCCTCAGCAGTGGTAAGGATGTCCGACTGCAGCTAGAACTGCTCTCCGCTGGCAAGTGGACATCCCCCGAGGGCTGCCAGGCTGCCAGAGGGATATCTGACTGCCAGCTTAGGCCCAATCCCCCGGAGTGGGCCTAAGCTAGCAGGTGGTCATTCCCCAAAGGGTCCCAGACTGTGAGAGGGCACAGGCCAGGCTGAGGGACCCACCCAAGTGTACAAATATTTGTGCACCGGGCCTCTAGTATAATACATATAACATACAATATGTGTTAATTGACTGTTTATGTTATTTGTAAAACTGCTGATAAACAGTAGACCACTGGCAATTAAGTTTTTGGGGGAGTCAAATTTTATGTGGATTTTTTACTATGTGGAAGTTGGCATGCCCCTAATCCCCACGATGTTTAAAGATAAACTGCATATGGGGACAGGGAGAGGGGGAATGGCCATGGAGAGGCCAATGGGGAAAAAGGAGACATATGTAAGATTTTAATCAATAATTTAAAAAAGACTAACTGCATATTTGAGTGGATGAAGCAATTATAAATGAGAACTATAAATTTTACTGTTAGCATTAATTAGAAATAATTAATTAATTAGCCCTATATTATGTGGGTACAGGATTTCTATATCTATATTGCATGAACCGCTGAGGCCTATTCTACAGTATCTGGAGTGTTAGTGGCAGAGTAGATGGAGGCAGCAATCTTCACCCATACACAGGTCTCCCAGATAAGTGTAAGGTGATGGGTCTCATGCCTAAGAAAAAGTTTGTCTTCTCCACTCCTCTACCCCATTTCATAATAAATGCAATATGAAAACAGAAGACAGAAATTATTTAAGTAGATATTTACCCACTCCCTTCTCTAATGTGTTGAAATATAATGTTTGTTGAAATGTTTTGTTAAGAGAAGTATTATTTTGGCATTCAAAAAATATTTGATAGGCTACCCGGTACCTGTCATTTGCTTCTATTGACTCTCTTGTCTTTCTGTCTCTCTCTTTTTCTCTTTCTCCCCTCCCATTCTCTCCCTCCCTCTCCTTACCTATCTACAGATTTTGAAAGTTGATCACTAAGAATATTAACAAACAAACAAACAAACAAAAACTTCTGGGATTCAGAGAAGCCACCACACATCACATATTCTATCTTGCTTAGCTATAGGTGGTAAAGAAAAGTTCTCACAAGAATCTTCACTACTTAAGCCTTCCTTTCAAAATTCAGCTAAAAGGCTGATGGGTAATATTTTTACTGACAAAGCACAGTGGGACTGCCGCTTTTATGCCTTTCTGACAACATGTGGATTTCAGTTTTCTCTTAGGCCAAGACTTCAGCAACTTTGCTTCCATTTCATCTCAAAACTTGAGCTTGCAAACTCAAATCAGCTAAATATAAACGTAAATGTAGGTGGAACTTTTGCCCCTTAACAGAAAATGCTTTTCATTTGATTTCTCTTCATTGCTGCCAAGATGCGTAGATTGATACATTGCAGTTTGTGGTGTCTGCATTTTGTTGCAAATGTAGGAGCAAGAGGTTGATTGGTTGGTATAAACATGTAACAATGGCAGCAGCTGCTTTAAAAAAGCATAAAAGGGAATGAAACGATTTAAAATAAACAGTAGTTACATTTATGACATATGTACTGCCTGGATATTTTTAATTTTCCTTGCCTTGGTTAAAAATGAAACAGTCATTCATAGCAATAAAATAATTACATTCCAAATTCAAGTGTTCATGCCTCAGAAGTATGAGGCATCTTAAGACCTTTCAAAAAATGTCTTTCTTTATTGCATTAAATATTACCATCTTTATTTTAATTTTTAAATTACAGCAAGTTTACAGAAAATTGTAAGCTAATCCTTAGTTTTGACTTTTATAAAGTAGATATCAATGAAAAATCATCATTGAGTATTTACTTTTTTATTAGAATTATCTACCTTTTATTTTTTATCAGTCAATGTTGGCATGAGGCATATAACTGACATCTGAAATGGCATTTTGATTTTTTGAAAACCCTCAAACTTTTTTTAAAAAAATTATTTTAGAGTGAGAGGAAGAGAAAGGGGGAGAAAGAGTGAGAGAGAAACATTTATCAGTTGCCTTCCACATGCACCCTGACTGGGGATCCAGCCTGCAACGTGGGCATGCACCCTCTCTGGACCAGTGACACTTGAACCAGCAACACTTCAGTGCACGGGAAGATGCTCAACCAACTGAGCCATACCAGCCTGGGTTAAACCCTCAAACTTTTAAGATGGATCTTTGAGTGATATGGAATTCTTGTTTGTGGGGACAATTGGTTTTCAATAGTATGATATGTCACAAGAATTTCTCTAACTTGGGATGGTGCTCCAACTAACTGAGCCACACCTCCCAGGTTTGGGTTTTCTTTAACATCTTTTTAAAATGAATGTTTTCTGGTCATTTTTTTAAAATAAGAGATTGTGAAAACAAGAATGGATGTTATAGATAACATGGTTCAACCATCATTATTATGGTGCTATTCATATGGACTAGAGAATTTGAGGGATTTTCCCAGTCTTTAGGAACCCAAAGAAAGTGAGAAAAAGAGCCAGAACCAGAACCCAAATAATCCCAAGTTTCAGTAAACAGTGATCTTTTAATTTTTTTTTAAAAAAACTGTCTTCACAGTTTTTAAGATATTTCTTCTTCCTAAAATTTTACTCACACACATGCATTTGTGGTTATGAGATTCAGGAAAAAAAAAAAAAAGAACCAGGTCAGAGATTTTAGGTCTTAATTATCCCATTCATTTCTCATTCTCTCCTTGGAAGACAAGTTGGATTATTGTTTCTGTATTACTGGCAAGGAAATTGAGGTACAAAGAAAAGAGGTAAAAAGCACAATTAGACCCTTCAGCTTCTGATTGGAATAATGTTTTTGTTTCAAGGTTCTTTTGTAAATCTATTCTTTGCAGCTTAGAATATATTTCCCCATGAAAAAAAAAATCAAGTTATATATAATGGCTGAGTTTCTATAGGAAAACATCCAGAACTCCTATTTAATACTAGAGGCCAGGTGCACGAATTCGTGCACAGGTGGGGTCCAACCGGCCCACCCTGATGGAGGCTGACTGGGGCTGGGCCAGTGAGGGGAGAGAGGATGCAAGAAGTTGGCTGCTTGCCCCATCCCTGTTTGGGGCCAGGCCGGCCAGGGGGACCGTGGGAGGTGGCCGGTCCCAGCCCTTATGATGGTGGGGACCGATCGAGGGTGGGGCTGGCTAGAGGGGCCGATAGGGACCCCCATTGGGCCAGTTGGCCACCACAGTGGGTGTCATAGCGCCCAGTTATTCTGGTCATTCTGGTTGTTCCATCATTCCAGTGGCTTGGTTTTTATATACCAGGTGTATCAGTAAATAATGTGTATTTTGCAATCAAAGAAAACACAATAATTTCAAGAGAAACATCATAAGTGCTTTATTCAAAGTAATGTCCATTGCTAGCTACACATTTCTCCCATCTTAAGGTATTTGTGGATCCTGTCCCAATAGAACTTTCCTTGTTTTGAGGAAAACCATTCAAAGACCCAATTTTCCACTTCTTAGTATTTTTTGAGTGCTGCTCAGAAAGTGCGTGTGCCATCAATCAGAACAAGTGGTAACCTGAAGGAGCAAGGTCTGGTGAATACGGCATGTGGGTTAATACTTCCCAGGCAAGATCTTTTAGCCTGCCTTTAACTGGTTCTGAAGTGTGTGATGGTGCGTCATCATGAAGCAAAATTACTTTGCCATGTCTTCTGGCCCATTCTGGTCATTTTACGATCAAAGCATGGTTCAAATGACCTGGACGTTCTTTGTCTTTCACATCGAAATCATCACTTTTAAAGTGTTTAAACCAGCGTTCACAAGTATCTTGAGATGGAGCATGTTCACCATAAGCTTCCCAAAGTAGACAATAACTTGCAGCAGCACTTTTCTTCAAAATAGAATAATGAATTAAAGCTTCCCGTAAGTGCTCTTTTTTTTTGGCATGAAATTCAACATTTTAAAGCATAAAAATGTCTATGATGTTAACACCTTCAGAAAATTTGACTTATGAAGTTTTGAAACTTGTCAATACAACAAAATTGCATACATATCAAATCGCATATATATCAACATATGTGTAACTCCATCTATTGAAAAAAATATGCATTATTAACCGGTACACCTGGTATATAGATGCCTTTTATCCAAAATGTAGTTCTGAACAAAGATCGAAGTGAATATATACATGGCATCTTTATTGATACTTCCACTGAAAAAATGGAATTTTGTCATGGGATATAGGGATAAAATGAGAAACAACATTGTCATTAATATAATGCTTGGTATATATTAGGGAA
This sequence comes from Myotis davidii, assembly GCF_000327345.1. NCBI lineage: Eukaryota > Metazoa > Chordata > Mammalia > Chiroptera > Vespertilionidae > Myotis > Myotis davidii. Next base: position 772,151 of record NW_006296965.1, on the reverse strand, counting down.
TGTTTGTTTTTTACTCGCAAACCATTCATTTTTACATCTTTTCTCTAAACATTTGTTAGGGAATACTACATTTTGGCCTTTAGTATATATCTTGGTTTGGCTTTGCCTCCACACATTCCAAAGCCAGTGAGGGGAAGGAATGGGTGTTTCAGATTGGGTTAAGTAGAAAGAGATTATGCCACCTGTGTCTTAAAGTCTCAGGCAAGGTTTTGCCTAGAATTTGAAAGTGTTAAAGCTTATACATCTTGGTGGGATCTCTTTAATACATTGAATTTATGAAAAGAAAATTAGGTTAAAAAATAAATATTTATTTAAGAGGAGAACAGAAATAAACCAAAGTAAAGATTTTTCAAAAGCTGAGAAATGTCACAAACATTACAAAATAATAATAACTTAAAAATCCCATTTTTATTAGTTAACTCTCTGCCACAAATTTATGATGCTCATCTTAAAGTATTTTGGCTGCATTCTCTTTGGCGCTTTAGATGACAATGATTTCATAATATTACTTCTATAAGAATAGAAGACTAATCTTCCTTCTATCATGATTGATTAAAAGTTTTTACTGATATCAGGGGAACATAACATGATTTTATATAAAGATGTGCTTACAGCTTATAAGGTTGTTACCGGTTTGTAATCTCAAACACAGGATTCCATACATTGTATTTCATGTGATTTCCATTAAAATATGTTATATATTTTGTTTGTATATGATGTTTGCAATATGTTTCTGACAAGATGGAACTTCCATTTTGCCTAGGTATTAATGAGAACTAAATCATCTGCTTATAATTTTATATCTCTGATGACTGGAAGAATTTTTCCATAGATTGACTGCTGACACATTACTTTTCAAACTTTTCTTTCATACTAATCATTTCCTTTCGGTGGAGAGCACTGTGGAAAGTATTTGCATAGTGGCAGCCTGTCAAGGTGCAAGGAGATCAGGACAGGAGGTAATAGGAGTAATCCTAGTAACCTTTCCTACACTAGAATAGCTGGCAAGAATTTATCAAGAATGGAAATGAAGCCCTGGCCAGAGTGGCTCAGTTGGTTGAGTGTCTTCCTATGCACTCAAAGGTCGCTGGTTTGACTCCCAATCATGGAGCATACCCAGGCTGCAGGTGTGATCCCAGGTCAGGGGTGTGTGGGAGGCAACCAATTGATGTTTCTTTCTCTCTCCCCTTCTCCTTTCCTCTCTTTCTAAAATCAATAAAACAATTTTTTAAAAAAATACTGGAAATGGATATGAAACAAATAAATATATGTATACTACACTAAGTACACCAAACATACACCCAACAAAACTTCCCTTTCACTGGATTTCTAAAATAGCCATGGCTACTCGAAATCATCCAGTAGGAAGGAATATGTAATGGAGTAATTCAGAGTGGAAAGAAATAGTTGTTTTAACTGACTATAGTTAAAATATGTTAGTTTTGTACTAGTATATGTATATTGTAAACATCTGACCATGTGATCACACTGCTAGTGACCTGTTCAAGTTAAGATTCTTAAAGCTTTAATAGCTTTTTGGCAAATCCACTCTGGACTCAACATATTTTCTATTCTTTTTTGTCCCTTTTCTGCAGACCCCAACCCCATGGCCTCTAAAAGATGACCTGTCTGAAGTTTATAAGTGGAGGATTCAGTTCTCATTAATACCTAATCAAAATGTAAGTTCCACTCAGTCAGGAATATATTTAAATTTCTTTATCCATGCTAAGAGGGAAATTATATATAGTTTTTTATAGATTTAACATAGACTAATCATACTTTATTGTAGATTAAACATGGACTGTTAAACCATGTTCAACAAAGTACATTTTGTACTTTTATTTTTAAAGACAAAATTTTTTTAGCAAAGTTTTAGGTACACAACAAATTTGAGATGATGATGCAGTGTTTTCCCGGGTATCACCTGCTCTGCACATGTTCAACTTTCAATTGCTTTTAAAGAATTAGAAAATTTTAGCCCTTAGTGGTTAAGAAAATGCAAGACAAACTGTTTTCTCATTTTGACATTTGATTTATTTCTTTCCTTCCTCTTCTTTTCCTCTTTCATTCCTTTTCTCTTACTTATTTTTAAATTTAAGGACCTCAGAAATACAGAATTAGTTTAATCAAAAATTTTAGTTCATTATACACTATTATCTTTCTTGTAGGCATTATCTTCTTTTTAAGTATTTTTCTTGATTTTTAAATAATATCATATAATGAGCACTCAAATGAGGATCTAAAACAAATCAACTCTGTGTTTCTCCACTTTCTCTCAGTTTCTCCAAGGATCAACTCTATCCAAAATGTCATGTTTATCATTCTCTTGAACATTTTCATATGCCTGAAGAATATATTGTTCGCTTTACTTGCTTTTGAACTTCATAAAAAGGGTGTCATGTTATTGTAGTCTTCTGGAACTATTTTTTCTTTCAATTTTATATTATTAAACTTTACACCATGCTACAATAGTTAATTGTGTTAAATGTCTGCAATGTAGTCACTAATCTTTCCTTTCATAGGAATTTATATTGTTTCCAGATATTAGTAATTACAATTAGTGTTACAGGAAATAGTATTGTTGTCCCCTGATGCTCATATGTAAGATATTCTTGAGTATTTGCCCAGAAGTGAAATTATCTATTTATATAAAAAGCCAGTGTCTGTGATGACCATGAGGACCAAACAACCGGTCACCATGAGGTGCATTGAGCACCTCTCGGTCCCAACCTGCCCCCTCCCAGCCCACAAGCCGGGGCGGGGTAAGACTGGATACTGGAGAGGAGGTTGAACAGCTGACCTCTTTGTCCCTGCCCCCAGCCTGCAGGCTCCGATGGATCAGCGATTGTGAACGAACGGGGAATCAGGGCGGGTGGTGGGAGGACCAGGTTGGCTGTCAGACTGTTGGCATCACCAGCTCATCTCCGGCTGCTTGGGGGCTCCGACTTGCAGGAAAACAGGTGCGGGCAACTTCACCTCCATGTGCGTGGGTCGGCCCAGCCGGTGATGGAACCCGCTGCCTGCTCAGGGCCACTCACACTGGGGAGGGTAGGTCACAGGTGCACCCCACAGCTTCTGTCAGCGTCTCAAGCCCCAGCAGCAACAGCAGCAGCAGTGATGCCCGCGTGAGTGGCCCCGAGCCGGTAGCGTCTTCCATTAGTGCCCAGCCCTGCGCATGAGCTGGTAGGTGAAGTCACCAGCGCCTGCTTTCCCAAAGGCCTGAGCCCCCGAGCAGTCAGGAATGAGCTGGTGATCCCAACAGCCTGACAGCCTGGCGGCTTCGGAGGCATTTGAACTGGGGACTGGCCAACGGGCAGAAGATAGCCCTGATTGCAGGAGGCTAGGCCCTAGGAACCCTCCCCACATGATTTCATGTGCTGGGCCCCTAGTGAAGTTATGATTTGTCATTGTTTGTGCTTGAAAAGATGATCTCACCTTGTTTCCAAGACATCTTGAAACTATCATATCATATCTGCCATGTATAAAGAGATCTGTTTAATCTATTTGCCTTTCAACACACAATATTGTTACAATTTATTTTAGCCCATTGAATAGGCGAAAAATGGTATCTCAATGGGGTCTTGATTTGATGTATACTTTCCTAATTGCAAATGAAACTATCTCTTCATATATTTATTGGCCAAATGGACTTTATTTGTTTGATCATGTTTTTATGAATTCTCTCCCCCCCTCCACAAGAAATTTATAGGAGTTCTTTTAATTTTCTTGGTACTAATTCTTTGTCAGTTATATGTATTATAAATATCTCCTCTGAGTATGTTTTTGTTTTCCTTTTTAAAATATACCTCATAATTAATGGAATTTGGTAATTATTATACACATAATTTTCAAATTTTTCTTCTGATTAGTGACGTTTATTTCTTGTAAATAAAATTTTCTTACATCAAAGTCAGTAAAAATATATTTATTTAAAAAATGTTTATTGAATTTATTGAGGTGACAATGGTTAACAAAATTATACAGCTTTTAAGTGCACAATTCTACAACAAATCATCTATACACTGTGTTGTGAGTTCACCACACAAATCAAGTCTCCATCCATCACCATTTATATCCCCTATTTCCTCCTCCACCTCCCCCTACCCCCACTCCCCCTGGCAATCACAGTACTATTGTCTATGTCCATGAGTTCTTTCTTTCTTCCTTTCTTTCTTTCTTTCTTTCTTTCTTTCTTTCTTTCTTTCTTTCTTTCTTTCTTTCTTTCTTTCTTTCTTTCTTTCTTTCCTTCTTTTCTTCCTTGTCCTTCTCTTTCTTTCTTCTTTTTCTCCTTCCTTCTTTTCTTTTTTCCTTCCTTCCTTCTTTCCTTCCTCCCTTCTTTCTTTCTTTCAACTTGGCATTTTTTGTTGCTGATGCAAAATAGGCTTTTAATTTCATCTCACTGCTATACAGAACAGGATACTTCTCAGTTCTATTTATTGACTCCCTTTTCCTCCTGCCCTTTCCAGTGACTTCTATGACCTTACACTTCCATAAATATGGGGTTGGCTTATAAGCTCTCCGACTTTTCTTCTACTGATATTCCTGTGCCAAACTATACTGTCTTTTGCTATGGGTATTGTTATAGATTATAATAATTTGCAACAATACAATACAATCCTATATAATAAAAGGCTAATATGCAAATAGACTGAACAGCTGAACAACCGAACAACTGAACAACCAGTCGTTATGGCATGCGCTGACCACCAGGGCGTGCACATGGAACACGGTGGGTGTTGGCTGCAGCAGGATAGTGGAGCAGGTGAGCAGGGACACCAGACCAAGGTGTGGCGCTGGTCGCTGTTATTGGGGCAAGCCTCTGGTGGTTACTGAAAATTCTTTGCTCCTGTGCACTGCAGTCCCACATGGTGCTTGCATCTGCTGCCAGTGCCCTGTGCCAGCCATGATCACTCGGTGCCATAAGTTGTTGCAGGCAGTGGCTGCCAGCCCCAATCATCCCTGAGGGCTTCTTCACCTCCCCCTGCTCCTGAGGGGCGATTGGGGCCAGCAGCTGCTACTCACACCCATTGACTGTGCCAGCCCACTCGCACCCACAGCTGGCGCCATCCCAATAGCTCTGCGCTATCAGTGAGTACAAGTGTGGTCGACACCCTCAGTTCATGGGAGCATTGGCAGCAGGAGCCAGGAGTGGGGCTGCTAGCAGACAGAGAACTGGGGCCCATGGCAGGAGGGGCCTGGAAAGGGCATGGAAGATGTGTTGAGATCAGCCCCTGTGCCCACTGCAGCCTTGCTGCCCGCAGCTCCTTTCAAGGTGCATGAATTCATGCACTGGGCCCCTAGTTATAAAATAATGTGCAATTGATATCTATTGCTATCTAATAAGTTTATTTGACATTCTCTTTCTGCTGTGCGTGTTTGTGTGTGCTTTCTACCCATAGCTGCACTTACCTGGATATTTCCTATGTTATTAATGCATTTGTAGTCCCATTAAACTGTGATTTTAACAGAACCATCATGAACTATATGGGTAGGTCAGTTGATGTCCCCTATACAGTTTTTTAAAACACATGGTCTACTTACTTATCACCTTAGATGATAGGCTTTCAAGCTCCAGCATGCATTAAAATCACCTGGGTGGCTTGTTCAATTAAAGATTTATGCCCCACTCAGACTTAACTTTCTGGTTCGGTAGACTTGGAGTGAGGCCCAAGGACTTGGATTTCTATCAAATTCCCTGGTGAGATGAATGCTGTTGGTCTGGGGGCCCCTCCACTGAAAACAACTACCTTAAACTAACTTTGCTTACATGGTCCTTATGAATTTGTTTTATTTATGTATCAGTGTCAGTGAGGTGTGTCAAGTTCTGTTTCTTGGGGAAGATGGAGAGTTAGCTGAAAATTACCTCCCTAGGGATATAATTTAAATAACATTTAAAATAACAAGCAATTTATTGACCTTGCAGTGAAATGGTATGTAATACTCCTTGCTGGCTGCAAAAGCTTGGACTTTTACCCTTTTACCATTTCACATACACTCTTGTGGAAGGTACAGTGTCCTTGAATTCCATAGGGATGGTATGGAATGGCAAGAGAAAAATCCACAGCTTGTGTTCCCAGACGGGAAAGGGAAACATCTTTTCTGAATAACTAATCATAGGTGACTATCCATTTATAAAGAAGTTAATTAGCTGGTTAATAGTAATTTGGAGATTTAGAGTATATTCCCAGTATTTTGGTACCAGTGGCTTCCTGGCCTTATTAGCTATGCCTATAATTTATTTGCTTTGGTTTCAACAGAGGCTTATTCTAACCGAATGTCTCGATGAATAAAATCTTCTTCAAATTCTCTCTGATAGCTTTGCAATTGTATTTGCCATTGAATGAAGGATACAGAATTTTAACCCAACAAGTGGAATTTCAGATTCACAAATGCTGAGTTTGATCTGCCTTTTGAACTACTGTTCATTTGTGCATTGTGGAGAACCTATTGTTTTTTTGTATACCCCATTTTTTTCCTTTTACAACAGCACATAACAAGGACAACCATGTTAACAAAGACAATGCCATTATTCATTTGTACCATAAAAATTAATTGGAAGCCACCATGTGCCAGGTCTTCTGTTCGGCAATGGCAATAAAATGGTGAGGGAGATTGTTATTTTTCCTCCCTGCTTCTATCTCATATTCTTGCAGGGAAGACAGATTAGCAAATAAACACTCCCAATAAAACACTCAGTAAAGTGACAAACATGTTCAAGGTGAGGCCGATGAGTCAAGGGGTCTGGCAGTGGAGGGATTCAGGAATGCTTACGTCTAATGAGTAATGTGACAAGACACACATGCAAAGCAACTGAGAGGCATCTCTCCTCCCCTCTGATTAAAACGTTGGCACTCTTTCTCATGCAACACTTCTTTTGCTCTAAATCACCAAGTTTTTATAATCAATAAACATTCATTAGTAAAGATTTTGTTGGGAATCAGTCCTCTAAGGGAAGGCAAAAGAGACCTACGTCCCTCGGGAATAATTAGTATCCCCATAAGGAAGAAGAGGAAACAGGCTCTCAGTTGGACACCAGGAACTAGGTAATCACCCATAATGGAAATGGAAATTCGGGGAGACTTAATAGACTTCTAAAGTGGAGCATCTGGCAAAGCTTGTCCAAAGCTTGTGAGGGCTGATGGGCCCCCTTTTATTCCCCCCTACCCACCCCCGCCCAAAGAATCCATTTTGCCTACAGCCTGAATTTCACAGCAGTGGTCAACTATTGTAAACCAGAGTAATAGCATCTTTGGCAGTATTGCTTGCAAAATTAATAGGGGAAGATCAGGAGACCTGCTGAGATGCACCTAGAGGGCTAAAATACAAAGCTTCCTGTACTTGTGAGGTAGATTAAACTCCCCTAGACACCTATTGTGCAAGATAAGGCCCCTCTTTTTACCAGCCTTGACATCCCTTCTCCCCACTTTGACTTTTGGCTTCATTTATTATTTTTTATCCAGAAATAAAATGTAAATACTTTAAATAGTCTTGCAATAATTAATGTGCTTCTATTTTTAAATGAACATCTGCAATTGCAGGAAGTATTCATGAAACTCCACTCTATTTTTGATCAGCATCTTCTGCTTTGGTACTGTCATCTTCCTGCAAGCCCCTTGTCAAAGAGGTGCCTGAATGACTGACACTGACAAAGTAAAAGGACATTTTAGAAGGGGAGAAAGAAGAGATGTAAATCTCTCCTCTAACATCAACACACTTCACCATGCTTGCAGACTTCATAAATCAGATTTGGTAATGAGGGCTGAAGGCACATGCTATATGAGAAGAAAGTGTGAAGTTCATGTTTGCGAACTGAAGTGTTCTGATCATAGATGAAAAATTCCTGAGTTAATCAGAAACTGATTTTAAGTCTGGCTAGGGGTAGGGGTGCAAGGATCATATTTAACTCTTCATATTTGTTATATTTTCAAAGTTGTGAAAGTGTTTAATGTTACTATTTATAAAAGTACTAGAGGTCCGGTGCATGAAAATTCATGCACTGGAGGGGGGATCCCTCAACCTGGCCTGTCCCCTTTCACAGTCTGGGAGTCCTCAGGGGCGGGAGGCAACCTGGAAATCAGGAGAAGGTGATGCCCCATCACACCTCTGCTGCTGCCACTGCCCACAGCGCAAGCCTTGGCTGGCCATGATTACCTGAGCCCTGGGTGGCTGAGCAGCCACAATCTGAGACTTGCCTGCACCTTGGGCCAACCCTGGGCAGCTGGGGGGCTGAGGGGACTAGGGATCTCTGGAGGCAGGCACGTGGAGTAGCCATGCACCTGCCACCCTGGTGGGGCTGAGGGGACAGGGCGCCACCATCTTGTGGCTGAGGGCACGACCATCTTTGAGGGCATGGTAGTCAATTAACATATTCCCTCCTTATTGACTCTGGGTGCCACCATCTTTGTGATGGTGTGAGGGTCAATTAGCATATTCCCTCTTTAATATATAGGATTCTGAAAGTAATAGAATTTCAGAGATAAATACAAATTATTACATGGCCCTGGGAGTATCATTTCAACAAATCACTAGCAAATAATAAAATACCTTATAATATGTACATGCCTTTATTAAAGTTCAATATGGCTTTGCATTTATGCCTAGTTAGAAACATAATCCTGTGGGGGGAAAAATCTGGGGAAAAATAATATTGATTTCTGAAAGGTTATTTTATTTCATATTGCATAGTTGCGCCACTTACCTATCTTTTTGCCATCCACCTGAAACCAAATGTATAATATTTTTCTACAAATGTTTTGGGCTAGATTTAGTTGCAATGCATTTTATACTCTTGCATTGGAGGGGTTCTTTTGTACTGAAGCTAAATAAATTGAACCAGGGAATTGATAAGGACTTTCCAAGGTCTAGGAAATTAATACTTCGGCTCTCTGCCCCTGGGGAGCTACATTTTAATATTGATTGCTAATGGTCAGAGTGCAGGACATTGTACCAGGATTAGTTTAGTTTGTACTGGTTGGTTCAGCATTAGGCAATTAATTAGAGGGATGCGCAGACTTTTTTTTTGCCAAGCCGTAGGCTAGTAACAGGAAAGCAAAGGTTCTACAGATCAAAAAGATAAGCTGTACCAGTAAAGACAGAGGGACACATAGGGTGGAATTTTATACAGTACAAGCACTTTGTATTTATAGAGCATTTATTTCATTTCAACATCTCAAAATGATTTTAAACATACTTCTCAGTTGTTAGGAGGTTACCTTCTTGCTAAAGACATCAGAATGCTGAACCACTAGGTTAATAAGTAACCCAAGGTCCCTTAATACATTGGTATCAAGGTCTAGGGCATAGAATCATAATACTTTTTGTCTCTCCAGGTCACATTGCCTAAAATCATGCCATGCCAGTCTCTCTATATCCTGAACCCTGTATTTTCTCAATGAGAGAACCAGAGAGAGACTGAAGTGCAACTCCAATCTGGAGTCTTTCCTGGATGGGCAGAGACCTTGAGAGCTGAGGTGAAAGGGAGTATCTGGAATCATGTATTCTTTTTTAAAAAGTCATATAATCTGTTGATATTTATTAGGATCAAATATTTGATATTGAAGAAACCACTCTTAGATGATACATTTTGAATTTAATTGTTTTATTAAATGTCTTGGTGCTGGAATGCTCTTTCTGGATATTAGCATTACTAGAGAGTTAGGCTCAACATTCAATTTAAAATTAAAGTTTCATACCTGTGTGCAATGCTAAATACATAATCATGATGCAATATACATTTATTTGAGAAAATTATGTAGAAAATCAAATACATCATTAATGCAAACTTCTCTGTAACATCCATTTAGATCAACCTTTACAGTGAAACAACATATCACCACACATAAATATATTTTTAAAAGAACTTATCAAACACCTTTGATTCAATATTATGGCTTCTGGTTTCTTTTTCTAATGTATGGAGTAATTCTGAGTTACATCAGCCTCATGAATGTATAGTCTTTCTGATGAATGTATTTTTCTGCAGGTGTGTTAAACTTCTAAGATAAGGTTGGAAGCAATATGTCTTGTTTTCATGATTCCTAGAATACTTTGCAAATCATAATAACTCAGACAATATTCTTATATTTTTAGCTCTAAAACTTGCAAAGGTGCCTAGAGGCTAATTAATGATGGGTGAATCTCATAAATGTAATAAATTCTTAATAACTAAATAAATATTAGACATATAGCTTTGCTATTGACTTTCATGAGAGGTACATGTACATAGGAAGGAGAGATATAGGTTGACAGCTTTTAAAGTGCTTTATAAAAGGATCCATTTAAATATAATATATTTTTTTCTTTTTTTCCTTTATTGATTAAGGTATTATGTGTATGTCCTTATCCCCCCTTACCCGCCCAACGCCCCCCCCATGCCCTCACTCCGCTGGTGTCTGTGTCCATTGGTTATGCTTATATGCATCATACAAGACCTTTGGTTGATCTCTCCCCCTAACCTCCATCCTCCCCTACCTTCCCTCTGACGTTTGACGGTTTGATGGATGCTTCTCTGTCTCTGGATCTGTTTTTGTTCATCAGTTTATGTTGTTCATTATATTCCACAAATGAGTGAGATCATGTGATATTTATCTTTCTCTGACTGACTCATTTCGCTTAGCATAATGATCTCCAGGTCTATCCATGCTGTTGCAAATGGTAGGAGTTCCTTCCTTTTTACAGCAGCGTAGTATTATATTGCTATTATTTTAGAGGCAAATACTTCCCTATAAGTAAAGGGCCTGCCAGCATTTCTATTGGAAGCTTTCATTTTAAGAGTGTGTAACTCAAATCTAAATTGTGCTGTCAGCTGAAATATGGTATATAAAATTTCAGTGTCATTGCCATTTTTTTCAACATTTGGAATCAAGAAACCACACTTTTTCCACATATGGACATTAATCTAAAGCAGAAGTCCGTAATTGCCAATACTATTAAATTTGATTCCATGTGAATAAGATATTTCCTAAGAAATCAAGGCTGCCGAGACTAAGGAGCAAACATAAATACATATTTGTGATTCTGCTTTATATCAGAGTTTTGGGCAAATATAATGTGTAGGTGGATGCTGTAATACTGGTTTCCAAGCCATTTGGATGAAAATAATTATGCCTGGGACACTGGAAAAATTTCAATTTTGAACTAAAAATGTGAAAGTATTAACAGTCACGCCTACTGAGATGAACTCTCTACCAGTGACATTTAAAACTAGCCTATTCATTTCTATGCTTTATGGGCTAGATGTCTATTTCAGGAATTTATGGCAAACATCTGATCCAAAAGTAGTTATGTTCTTGACAACAAAAAGTGATAAAGAAGCTGTAGAGGGCAATGAAAATTGATGGGGATAGAGAGTGATAAACCGCAAAAGAGAACCATTAAGGGCGAATGATGGTAAGGCCCGGAGAGAAGGGACTGTGAGGTAAGCTGGAGTGCAGGGTGATCAGTTCACAGCTGCAATCAGCCAGCTCTCACTCACTGTTTCTGGTTTGTTCTGGGTTGAAATCTGAAGGTAACTTATTGTTGTGAGATGAAAGGAAGGACCATGACTTGCATTTTTAGGGAACTTCATATAATACAATTATCAAGATTTGATTAACTTCTCAAAGGATTTCTCGTTTACCAGGATAGAGCAAAATAAACACAAGTAAAAATGCGAAATGTAAATTTACAGAAGTGTGTGGTTTCTATTAAATTCTGACCTTTAAAAGCATAAAATAGCCCTTTATTCAGATATTAGGGACTCATATTTGGCCAGTTTTCTTTTTCAACTAAAGACTTAAAGCACAACACTTTGGTGTCAGAAGTCACATTTAAAAATGTGCTTCCTTTTCTGCTCAGCAAACAAACAGAAAAAAAAAAAAAAGACACACTTGCTTGTCCTTGCTTGTCATTCTCATTCATCACCACGATGCAGATATAAACTGAGTGGAGAAACTGTGGTTATGTTCTGTTGTCAGAAGCAAGTAGGTAAAGTGCCTGCTACCATGCTGGGCATTTTGGGTATGTTTATTCATTTAATTATCAATACAATCTATCTGAAGAAGAAATTGTTTCCCAATTATGCAGATGAGGAAGCTTCAGCTCAAAAAGATCAAAGTTGCCTGCCAAGTTCACATAACTAGTAAATTACCATTCTGTTTCCATGAAAGCAAGTTATATGCCATGCTATATAGAAACTGTCAACCTGTTATGTTATTTTTAGGATTTTCAAATATGCTGAAAAACTAAAATATGTTTATTTTTCTTTTAGAAATAACTTATTAGTGTCTATCAACAAATGTATAGCACTCAGATATTTATAAAGTGGCTTCAAAACCATTGTCTAGTTTGAGATTCATTATTTTTTCCTTGCTTCATAGATGAGAGTGTTAATGATTAAGGGGGAAACCATTGTCTTCTACTTTTTCTATTAACACTCCTCAGCTCCTAGCACACTGCTGAGTTTGAAATAGGTTCTCAAACAAAGGTTCCTGGATAGATTTAAATGTCATCTGATAGTCTGGCATGAAGAAATAGATGTTTACATAGCTTCGTTTGTATCTACAAAGGAGTACCAGCTCTGTCCATTTTATTTCACTGTAGGATGCTACATATACCTGCATTTTGTGTTTCGGCTTGTCTTTGAATCAACTTGCCTTTCCCTGCAGAATGCTAATACATTTTATCTATTGGCTTCTCTTACATACTGGCTTCTGGATTGATATTGGGCACAGATATAAAACTCATTTCCTCAGCCCAAGTGTTAAGAACAATGAGGAGAATGTCAGTGGACACAGCATCCTCTGCCTCCGGATGAAAGTGCCTTTGTGGCAGATGCAGAGTTACAAGTGGTCTCTGGGTCGTGAAGCACTTGTACTCGCTCTCAACAAACCATCTGTTCAGCGGGGAGCCTTAGAAATAGGAATGGATCTCACGGTGAAGCCAGAAGAAGATGGATGCCAAACATAGCAATTTAGGTCTGGAATCAGGGATCAGTTTATAGTTTTTCCAACCAGCCCCTGGTTCTCATAAAATTCTTTTCTGAGCAGGTCTTCCCTGGCACCTCCTTCCTAACAGTATCTCCCAGAGGTGATGTATTTCCACCTCAGACCCAGACGGAAGAGTAGGAGTTTAATTATCAAGTATTTCATTGGTGTTATTAATTATGCAGACAGACTAGAAATCTGAATGTCTATGTAACCAGTGGAAAAGTTTTCTCAGGTTCAAGATATGTTAAAAAAAACCACTGTTTACTTAACTTCTGATTTTATATTACTAAAGGAAAAAATTATAGCAATATTCAATAGCTAAATTTCCATTTTACAAGCTTGTTTGTGCTTTCCTTCTCTTTCCCCACCAACATCAAAGTGAAACAATTTTAAAAATATCCCATATAATTTTAAATACTAAACCCAAAAATGGAATTGCTTTATTTGTCATATCTCTTTTAATGTTCTATTCTGAAGTGATTTTAAGAAAACTTCA
>NW_006296965.1:757558-758187 GCF_000327345.1 Myotis davidii | reverse complement strand
ACACCCAGAACAAAAGGGCGATGCAATCCTTAGTGAGTAGGAGGGAAAGACTGAGATGTATATAAAAAGTGCATGGCAACACAGAACAAATATGTGTTTTCAGTATTACAGCTCAACAGTTTCAATTATTTGGGGAATGATCGGGGTGGCTGTCTTTACAATGGAGTTAAATTGGTTGCTTATTTTAGCCACTGCACTGGTTCAGCTTCACTCTGTTCCATTCTAAAAATGCACCCACATATCAGTCAGCTGCAGAGCACTTGACTCAGCATGAGTGCCTCGTATGAGATCAGAGCAAGCAGATCGAAACCTGAGAGCATAGATTTGGGAAGCTCGCTAAAACGATAGGTGATCTGAACAAGCTAGGCAAGGCAAACCAGTGGAGTAAATCTCTATCACCCTTCACAACATTATCTGTCTTTTCAATTAATCCATTGGTCTTGCATTGGTTTGCTATGCTTTGAATGTTTATCTTAAACACTTCCATTTTATTGTTGGATTTCCTGCTTATTAAACCATCAAATAAAATAATGGTGCCTCTGCAGTGAGGAAAATTACAACCAATGTAATGAAACTGAAGAATATCAGAATCATCTTCCTTCCCATTAACTTGCACAACTGCACGTGTG
>NW_006296965.1:732566-757199 GCF_000327345.1 Myotis davidii | reverse complement strand
CACAGACTGCTCAATGTGTCCCTAATTGCCCCCCAACACACACACACACACACACACACACACACACACACACACACACACCGTTAATAAATCTTTGAACTAGAAGTTAATAGAAATTAGGTTTCCGGATACTTTCCCAGTCCTCATGCTCAGTAGCAACCAGTAGTTCCAAAATATCTTAAATTTCTGAAGGTGATTCTGAGCAGATAAAGTGAGCGTGAGAATTACTTGTGGAATTACTGATGAAATCTGAGGATTTATGTTTTCCTTAAGTTATCATGAAGAATATCAACAGCCCTTCTGAAGAATCTTTTCTACTCATGGGTCATCAGAGCTAAGGCAGAAACCATTGACTTATTTTTATGAAATCAAATACCCCTATTCACCTGGAGTGACTGTTCAACTACTTTGGTGACATCATTTTTTTTTTTTTTCAAATAACGTGATATTTTGAAACTGAATAATTTTTTTAAAAAAATTAGACATAAAATAATAAATTATCTGAAAATAGCTAAGAAAATTGTGGAAAATAAAAGTAGCGAGGAGAGGTATGCTTTACTAGTGATTAAAATATACTCAAAATACATGTCAATGAAAACAATATGATGTTGGCATTGGAATAAAAAAATGAGTTCGAATAGAGTCACAGAAATACAAGATATAATAACATTTTATTTGTTAAATAATGGTTTTCTTAATTAATAGTTCCAGCACAAATGATAATCTTTCAGGAAGAAAATAAATCTGGGTTTTGTTTCATATAAAAATAATAGATAAATTATATATTTAAATTTAAATATTTAAAAATTAAATAACTCTATGTATCCCCTGGGAGTTTGAAAAATTTATGTAACAAAGACAAAAATCTCTGCTGAAAATAAAGCATAAAAACAAACAACAGCAACAACAAAAATATAGACGTAACTACATAAATATTTAGAAAAATATTTCCATGGCAATATGTACCATAAACAAATTCTATAATAAATGATTGAGGGAAATATTCACCATACATATGAGAGATCAACAGCTTTAGAATGAAATAAGGTCTTAGAAATTGATAAAAAAAAATCAGCAACAACAAAAAGCAATAGAAAATGAACCAAGGGCAGAATAAGTAGTTTACAAAAGAGTAAATCCTGAGAGCCAGTCAACATACTGACAGAGTTCTAAAGTGCTTATTTAAAAACATGGCATGCCTTATGCCTATATGGTTGATAAAAATTATAAGAAGAGATAATACTCTTCGTAGCATCAAAGGATAAAGGGTAGGATCACACTTTGCAAGTAAAAACATTTCTTTTCTATTATAGCATCCTTATAAACAAATCTGGCAACAGCTATTAAAATTTAAAATTACACAGGCCCTTCAGTTCAGCATTGTCTCAGCTGGGAATCTATTCTACAGGAAAATAAGCCACTGGGACACATGAAAACTGAAAACAAAGCCTATGTGCATCAAAAGAGAATGGTTGAATAAATGATTGTAAATTCACAACATAGAATAAGGCAGCTAAGGAAAATATACATTTTCTCTGGGAAAGTTGACTTGGTAGAGGTTTCTAAGACATAGTATTAAATGATAAAAGCTGAAGGCAGATACACAGGTAGATTATGAGCCCTTTTCATAAAAAACAAGAAGAGGCTCTTATTATTATGTCTTATGATCATAGATCGCAGAAATACATAGAACAGATGGTCAATACTGTTTATTCAGGTGAGGGGGGAATGCAAAATTATACAAGAAAAGGGAAGAAATCAATGATAAAAAAGAATATGTTTGCTCTAATCTTGACTATACAAATTTTCACCAATGTTTTGCTGTGGTTACTTTAGTGGTGACATTTCAGGGCATTTATATCTTGTATTTAAAGCTGAAGACTTAACTCTGAGAAAAGAATAAGCCAATAAATAAAAAGTGCGGCATCATCTTTAGAGTACTTGACACATTTAGCTCATCACCCATTTCCAAGCTGCAAAAAAATAACATTTAAATAATGAGAAAGGGAGATTTTTAAAAAAATTAGATTACTAAGGCACATCTGCTTCTTTTCACTTGGTAGAAAAGGGTTTCCCCCAATTTCTCAAGTAGGTGTGCTTCAGAGAACCCTCAGGAAGCTGGGCATGTGTCCAGAGTATAAGGGCCACAGGCACTGATAAAACATACGAAAGTGAGAATCTTGTTGGAGCAATCTCCGGCAGGAAAGGCTGTGCTGTGCTGGTGGAGAAAGGATGTCCAGTTGCTTCAGTTGGGGTCAATATCAAAATGCCTGGGTATTCCCTAAAATATTTGGGCAATATTCATGTAGAAGAGACAAGTCGGTCTCTAGCACTGTGAAGACTGAATTAAACTGAGGGTAGATTGACTAAATCTGTTTTATTTGCTTGTTTCTTTGTTTCTATAGGGATCAGTTTCAATGAAAACTGTCAATGACCCCAAGTTCAGAATACCAATTGATGAGTACTTATCACATGCCAGGTACTTGTTATCAAATCTATGAAGTAGATATTATCATCTCTCTTCTACAGATGAGCAGTCGAGGCATAGACTAATTGAATAACTTGCCAACATTCACACCAATTAGAATGAGAACAGACAATATATGAATATATAATGGAATACATTTCTTAGGGAGCATATTAAACTCTATTGCCAAGGAGCTGTTCGCATTCAGAAGAGTGCCCATCATATAGTAAGCACTCAGTAACGCTGGCTGTTATTATCTGCGAAGGGAGATAGAAATGGTGATCCCTGGTGTACTGCTTACTGTTTCTAAGCTTTATTTTCCTTTATCAGTCAGTTCCTGGTAGAAAACAGATGGCTTGCACAGAGTAATTAAGAGAATTTAGCAAAGGCACTCATTAGAAAGTGTGGGGAAGGTTAAAGGGAACCAAAAAAGATGACACTTCACCTCAGAGCTAACAAGGGCTGGATTATCAGCACCAGGTCTGAAGGGCCGGTGGAGGGGGTAGCTAATGGGACCCCAAAAGAGCTGTAACTCTAGTTATGGCTGTCTGACAGATGCTGTGACTTTCCATTAAGCAACGCAGCAGTCACTGTCAACAACCGGAGATGAATCGAGGGAGCCAAGAAAATAACTCAGATCTCTTTCTCCTCCCACCCTTCAATCTCCTACTGCTCTCTTTGTTGTCCAGACCCAATGAGCAGCCAAGGGCAAAGGGACCTGAGTGAAAGTCTATAGATACCATCCTCCTGGGGGCCCAGAGTGGAGTGGAAAAGGGTAGAAAGATCACGTGATGCTGAGAATCCCTAGAGCATTCACCTTCTATAAAAGAATTTATTAACCAGTATTTGTTACGCTTGGCAACAATTTATTAGCCAGTATTTTTTTTTTTATGTTAAGTGTTATTGTGTATTTCAAAGTAGCTGACAGCATCTGTGCCCTCAAGGAGCTTACTTTTAAGAAACTGAGTTTGTTATGATACCTATGTAGGTTAAAATCTTAAACTCTAAATATTAAAGTGCAGGCTCTGGAGTTACACAGTAAATTTGCTAAATAACTTAAAACATTTAGGAATCAATTTTATCATCTTGAAAAATGAGAACAAGAATAGTACATTTTTAGTGGCCTATGTTGAGGATTTAAGGTACTGATTCATGTAAAGCATTTAGGACAGTGCTTGAGGTATTGTAAGGCTTACTAATGTTGGTTATTATTACAGCCTGGGAGTGTGATCAAGCAGGTGTGAGCAAAGCCCAAGAACTGTTCTCTGAGGAGAGACCATGGCACTGGAGGGGCTAGATTAGACAACCGTAAGGTCTATTCTAGGTCCTGAGATTTCATGGCAGTTCCTCAAGGTCACACTACAGGTATAGGCAGTGCCATGTATACTGCTGATTTCCGATGTGCATTTAACCACCTGACCAGACTTCCTTTCTTTGAGTTTATAGACTGCATAAAGCAAACCTACTCAGGATGGTCATAAATGAAATACTGCATCAGCTATTTAAATGTGCTAAAAAGCATATATTAAGAATGATGGTATTGATGATCTGAAATACTTACTGGCACTCAAACCCAAGGCAGTAAGACATTTTATAAATCACCCCACATCCCTAGTGTCCTGGATCTAAATTTTGAGCTCTTGAGCTGTACATCACAGGTGTCTTTTTTTCAATCTATGCTTTCCTCTTTGGAAGGCAATTTATTATTTTTATCAATATTAATGTAATTGCCATTTTTAAAAGATGAAGTATAGATGTCTGAACGTATCTGGGTTGGACAAATTTCTTTTGAATCAATGAGAAGCATGCTTTTGGTTTTCTCTCTGCAAAATGTTCAAATGTCATTGCTAAGTGTTTTTTTTCTTTCTCTTTTTTGATCTTGTGTCAATAAGTAGTTTTAGTTTTAATCTGATTAAATGCCTTGACAAAGAGTTATACCAAATTAGTAAAGCAAGGAGAGTTGTCCTTTTACAAAAGTGAAATAAGCTTCTAACTAAAATGGCATAATAAGAAAACAACCCCTCAATTTCCCTTACTGAAGCTGGAATTTTCTGCAATCTTGGTTTTCTCCTATGGTTTGCCATGCATAGCTTTAGTAAGCAAGCATAAGGAGTGTCCTTTTCCCACACTGTGATTTCCATTAAGAAGTAACAGTGAGCCCTCACCAGTTTGGCTCAGTGGATAGAGCGTCAGCCTGTGGACTGAAGGGTCCCAGGTTCGATTCCAGTCAAGGGCATGTACCTTGGTTGTGGGAACATCCCCAGGGTGTGTGTGTGTGTGTGTGTGTGTGTATGTGTGTGTGAAGAAGGCAGCTGATTGATGTTTCTAACTCTCTATCCCTCTCCCTTTAAAATCAATAAAATACATTAAAAAAGAAGTAACAACATTTTATATCAAAATATTAAAGAGTGGAAAGAAACTCAGAAAATGCTAAAGAAAAATCCTGCCTTTTATAAATAAGAGTACTGGAAATTAATGGGTAACGTTGGCTGGCTTTTTAAAAATTTCTCTGTTGCTAAGGGAGGTTAATGGTAGGTATAGGAATGAGTTACAAGCAAGTTCTTTGAACAAACTTTTGCCCAACAGCAGTCATAGCGTTTATAAGCAGCAAGGTTGTACATATGGAGGAGGGAAAAGCTAAAGGGGAAAATTACATCATTGTTCCATATCAGACACCTTAATTAGTTGGTCCATAATCATAGATTCTGCTCCAAATGAAAAGAACAGCTTTCCTCCTTTGAACGAAAAGGCACAGAAAGTGCAATACCTGCATAATTCATTTAGTAAGAATGAATGCATGAAGAAATTCTGAATTTAGATTATCTTGAACTTCAATAGCCAAGGTTGTGGTGAGACTTTTGTAGTTTCCCCAGACAAATTTAAAATGTGAGAATTTCCTTCTGTGACCATCAGAAACAATCTAAGACTTTGAAAGCTTTTGTGAGTTTCTTTTTAAGATAGCCAAGCAGTGTTTAGTGTACTGAATAAAATATGGAGCCTTGTAATTGAAGAACCAGTTAAAAATGTGAGATCCAAAGTAGTTCCTAAAATAATTTAGAAAATGGGAAGTTTGGGATTTAAGTTCCTGATAGTAATGTGTCCCCTACCTATCCAAAGCAATGTAAGGACTTTATGTATATACTAGAGGCCCAATGCACAAAATTCATGCAAGAGTAGGCCTTCCTTCCTCCAGCTGCTGATAACTGCTTCCCTCTGGCACTTGAGACCTGGGCTTCCCCCAGGCTTCCAGCAGGCACCCAGGACCGGGCTTCTCTCACAGCCCCGCCTTCTGCTGGAAGGTCAACCGAAAGGATGTCTGGTCTAATTAGCATATTACACTTTTGTTATTTTAGTCTAGTAGCCCTGCACATAAATCCATGTGCAAGTAGCTCACTACCACTTGTGTCAGCTGGCTGTCAGGCCCACTCCCAGTAGTAGCCCTCCACCACACGTAGCTTGCTGCCCTGCCCTCCTGTAGATCTCTGCCACTTATAGCTGGCTGTACCATCCTCCTGCTGTTGGTCATTATGCATCACAGCATAACAACCATTTTCATATTATCGCTTTATTATATAGGATTAGTATGTAAGGCTCCAGAAGGTTCCATGGCCATAAGAAGAGGGGTGTGAAGTTATGGAAGTGTACCTCTGGTATCTGGAAAGGTGATTCTGACTGATTAGAGCAGGGGTGGGCAAACTTTTTGACTGGAGGGCCACAATGGGTTCTTAAACTGGACCGGAGGGCCAGAACAAAAGCATGGATGGAGTGTTTGTGTGAACTAATATAAATTCAAAGTAAACATCATTATACAAAAGGGTGCGGTCTTTTTCTTTCAGTAGTTTTATTCATTTCAAATGGGCTGAATCCGACCCGTGGGCCGTAGTTTGCCCACAGCTGTATTAGAAGGTCAGGGAGCTGGAAGGTTGAAACATACCAAAAGAAGGAGCCCGTGCTCTGCTCTCCCCATTCAGCCATTTTTCTGTCCAGGTGAGATTGACTCAATTTTATTCCATTCCCAAATAAAAAAGACAAAAACCCAGAAGGACGGCATTTGTTTCCTAAGGGGAGAGAACAGGGGCATAGTCTGCTGCTTTCTCCACCCACCCCACTCCAATCTACCTTGAGAAACTATAGAAGCAGAGAGAAGCCTGGGTCTGGAAATGATGTAAAGACCAGAGAAGCCACAGAAGAGGGGAGTGTGGATGGACTGAGCTGCAGCTGTGGGAGGAAAGTTGAGGATAGAGGCTTTCAGTTCCCTGCAGTTGGATTGTCTGTACATTATTTCAGGTCTTTTTTTGCCTCATCATCTGCACAGAAATTCGTGGCAACAGCCTGGACCTCACAGTGGCAAGGATGTTATATTAGGGGCTGTAAAATTTCTGCTGGTGAGATGCTAATGAAACAGATGTCAGCTGCCAACTATCTTACTTTCCTGTTTAGTTCCCTTTAAATGTTATGGCTGGTGGATATTTTTTTTTCCAGGAGACTGTGTCATCTTGTAAAACAATTCTGAATATTTGTCTGGTGGAGTGACAGCCGACAGGAATGACTAAGAGGAGTCCTTTGGTATTTTGAGACAAGTACTTAGGCTCACTCTCTCCCTTTTACTTAAATTCATCATGAGGAATATAAGTTGGACCCTTCCCTAATTCATATTATAACATAGTATGTGCTCACAGGGGAAAAAATCTAGATATTGGGGAGAACAATCTAAAAGAAAGATAACAAACCACTACCATATGCAACAGGATTCTTTGAGCAGACTAGATAATAATTTAAAATAAGTTTAATTGAAATACTTAGAGATAAAAATGTGTTAATAATATGTGAGAGAAGTCATAAAAAAGAGCCAAGTGAAAATAGTAAACACAGCAAGTATATTAGTTGAAATAAAGAACAGAATAAATAAAATAAATAATCTAAGGAATTATTTTCAGTTTAAGAAAAGATTTGTTTGCTGGACAATGAGATTGAACACTCTTAGAAGGTAACAGAAAAAGAGAAAATACAACGATAAATCAATAGATTCGGAGAATAGAAATAAATGTGCTACTATTCAGTTAATAATCTTCTCAGAAGAAAGGCAGGGGTGCTGGTGGTGGGGGAACAAAGGGAAAGCAGGCATATTTGAAGTAATAAAGAATATTAATATGCCAGAGTTAGAAAAAGATGACAGTCATCTTATTTAAAATAGTTCATATGCTAAACTTTCTGTGTCTCCATTTACCCACCAATACAATGGGCATAATAAAAGGTCTGTCTTACTATTTAAAAAAATTAATGTAAGGAATAAGTGGTTTGATATATGTAAAGCCCTGAGATTAGTGCCTATAAATAATCAGTATTTAATATTATTATTATTATTACCTAAATAAACATATTGCAATTAATTTCTAGAATATCAAAGACAAATGGAAAATGCTTCCCAAAAGAATAAGCATATCACCTACCAAGGAAAAATTATTAGCCTTTTTAACACCATAATTATGTAGCAGAACCAAGAGCATTATATCCAATCAGGTCTCAAAATGGAAACCCACTTGGGAAAACTCTTGGAGAATGTGCTGAAATAAGAAGATCCATAAAAGCACAAGGGTGCTATCAGAGATACATGAAGTAATGGTGGCCAAAAACCAGAGGATTTTATCATTGTTTTTAAAAGAATGGATTGAGGAAAATTAAGCCTAAATCACATCAACATTGTGTTGGAGGTGGGAGACAGGGAAAGGAGACTAAAATAATATAAAATCTGCAAAATACAAATATTGCTATATGTTGGAAGCTAAAAAGGGAAAATAAAGGGAAAACCCCTAAGTATAGATTTTAAGTTAGGGCCACCACCTAAGAATAAACATAGCCAGTAAGAAGTTTCATGCATTTCTGGCAGGAATGATGCAGCTATTTTGGCAAGCACCATGGTAGCTACTAGTCAGATTATATATACTGACTAGAGGCCCAGTGCATGAAATTCATGCATGGGGGGTGTTCCTCAGCCCAGCCTTCACCCTCTCCAATCTGGGACCCTTTAGGGGATGTCCGGCTGCCTCTTGCAATCCAGGACCACTAGCTCCTAACTGCTCACCTGCCTGCCTGCCTGATCACCCCTAACCACCTCTGCCTGCCTGATTATCCCTAACCATCTCTGCCTGCCTGCCTGATTGCCCCTAACTGCTCCCCTGGTGGCCTGATCACCCCTAACCACCTCTGCCTCGCCCCGCACCTGGGACCCAGGATTCCCTCCTCCAGCCAGTTGCAAGAACCTGGGGTTTGGGCTTCCCTTCCTCGAACACCCAGGATCCGGGCCCGCTTTGCCCGGGCCGGCTACAGCTGCAGGGGACCATGGGTGGGCAGCTTTACCTGGGCCACAGCCGCAGGCACCCAGGACCACCTTGTCCCTCTCCTGGGTTGTAGGCACAAGTGCAGCTCTTCAGAACTATGGGG
Organism: Myotis davidii; assembly: GCF_000327345.1. Lineage (NCBI taxonomy): Eukaryota > Metazoa > Chordata > Mammalia > Chiroptera > Vespertilionidae > Myotis > Myotis davidii. The sequence goes on along the minus strand of NW_006296965.1, from coordinate 748,291 downwards.
CAGGCAGCTTGTTCCTCTCCTGGGCTGCAGGCACAGGCACTGGCACCTGGGACCATCGGGCGGGTGGCTGGTTGCTCTCCCGGGCTGCAGCCTGGCTGGTCCCCATTCCTCTCTCACAAGCTCATTTGTTCCTGGCTAGTCCCCATTTCTCTCTCCCCAATGTTGAGTGTCTGAGCCATGATGGTGTGAGGGCGTGAGGACCATTTGCATATTAGCTCTTTATTATATAGGATACCCTATGGCTCAGAAACTTCATTCTGGGCCTGCATTGCACATTTATTAGTACAAAAATCTGCATAGTGGCACATATCAGGATGTAGGTGTGAGTTTCCTAGAGGTGTACTACATTAGGTGTATGGATGAGTTAAGTAGAGTAACAGCAAAAGTCACTCCAGCAGCAGTGTCAGCAGCCCTGAAACCAGCACACAGCCAGGGCAGTGACTTTATTGAACTGCCATTACGGCATATGTAATCCAGGGCAGGGCTCTTTGTGGGTGCCTTACAAGCATATGGTTGGAGCTCTAGAAGTGGCAGCAGAGCAGAGATGGAGAAAAGAACTTACCATGGGCTGTGAATGGGATGCTGGCCAGACTGGAAGGCTAACCTTTGCTGAAGTTGGAGCAGCAGTATGGCTGCCCTGGGGCGATGTGTTTTTATGGACTTGGGGCCTCACAATGCTTCTCAGTCTTGCATTTCTAATTGTGGATCCACCAAAGAACAAGAAAGGGAAAACTAAAGGGGAAAAAATCTTGTTTCACCACTAGGTGGATGAAGGCAACATGTTCCAACTTGAAGTGTTGGAAGGGCTTCTAAATATGTATTGGGGTTGGGGTTCAAAGGGCCTCAGGGTGAAACACCACCTTTGGTACAAATTCCTCTGTCATTTTCTGAACATTTTCGAATCATGTTACATGTGGTAAAGTAGCAATTCTAAAATTTTGCAGTGCTGTAGAACCAATAATTTTAAAAATCAGTACAAAAGATTAGCTATCGCCTAATATTAGACTCATAGCGTAGTGGTTTACTGCCTGGCATGAGACACAGATTGTGTGTTCAAAGCCCAGAGCTATCGTGTATGATTTTAAGAAATAATGTATGTATTTTTACTGGTACAGAGTAACTGTCAAACAAATGTTTTTCCTATTTTCTTCTATTTCATTCTTAGATTGAAGAGCTAAATATTATTATGTGATTTGTAAATCACATTTTGGGCAAAGTTAAAGTGTTGGATGCATCTGATTCTTTTTGCTTAGTTTGGGCTTAATTTAAGACAAGATGCATTAATTTCTTGAGAAGAATTAGGTAGTCTAAAAGAATTTTGGATTCTATGTTTGATCAACTTACATAAACAGATTTGTTCTATTATTTCATAGTGAGCTCAGAAGTTCTTGATTAATCAAAAGCTATACAGGTTACCAATAGTGATTTATAACATAAATTTGCCATTATTTTTCTATATAATTTATTATCCTAGAGAGTGTAATTATGAACATAATTACTCTCATTTATATATTTTAAATATGTATTTTAGGCCAAATAAAGTGGCTGTTCTGCTCTATAATTTTCAATCACTTTAAGTTTTATGTTAAAATGTATGCTTTTTGACATTTGGACTTGAATATTGTAGTTTATGATATGTTCAGTGAGGTTTACTACTTTTTTTTTTCCCTCCAGCTTGAAAGGATATAATAAATATTATCAATTTAGTATGACAAACAACCTAGAAATTTAGGATGAGGAAAATTCTAGAAATAATAATTATATTTATCACAGCATATGTAAACATTAATTAATAAAATTTATAATGATTTATATACTTACTAGTGGCCCGGTGCATGAAATGTGTGCATATTAAAAGAGGATTAATTAGAGGAAATATTTTAATATTGCTATTTTCCCTTTCTCTATTATAGAAGTGTCAGAGATGAAAGAAAATTAATAAAATGTATATGAAAATCTTTCTCCTGTCAGAATCTGGGGCGCACCACAGGACCCAGATTCAAGTCCCTGCCCACTCATGTGCGCCGTGAAATCACATGAGACCCAGACCTGGCTGGTCCCACCCCCATTGGGCTAGGTCCAGACCCAGCCAGTCCCACCCTTGTCAAGCCCAGCCTCAGGGCCCCTGGCCCAGCGCTGGGTGGGGGGCATGGCCTGAGGTCCCCTGTCAAACCCCACCGGGCAGGGGGCATAGCCTGAAGTCCCCCGGCCTGGTGTGGGGTGGGGGGCTCAGCCTGAAGTCCTCCGGGCCGGTTTGGGGGGCAAGCCTTGAGGTGCCCCGTCAAGACCCACCAGGGGGGATGCAGCCTGAGATCCCCCACCAAGCCCCTCTAGGCAAGGGGTGTGGTCTGAGATCCCCCTTAAGCCCCACCGGGTGGGGTGCACAGCCTGAGGTCCCCTGGCCTGGCGCAGGGAGGGGTGAGCAGCCTCAGGTGTCCTGTCAAGCCCTGCGCTGGGGTGGGAAGTGTGACCTCAGGTCCTGTGACCCCGTGCTGGGGTGGGGGATGCCGTCTGAGGACCCTCATCAAGCCCCACTGGGCAGGGGGCATGGTCCGAGGTCCCCTGGCCTGGCGCCAGGGTTGGGGTTGTGGCCTGAGGTTCCCCCATCAAGTCATATTGAGCGGGGGGCGCACCTTGAGGTTACCCTGTCAATCCCTGCCAGGTGGGGTAGTTGGGGGGTGCAAGGCTTGACAGGGGAACCTCAAGGTGCACCCCCCACCCAGTAGGGCTTGATGGGGGACCTCTCATTAAGGCTTGTTTTTGGAACTCAGCCTCTGCTGTGGGCACAGCCATCTTGTGTTACGGAAACCTCCCTGCCCCTGGCCCAGTGCAGGGGCAGGGGGTGGTCCTGAGGTCCCCTGTCAAGTCCTGCCAAGCGGGGTCATGGCCTGAGGTCCCCTATCAAGCCTTGCTGGGTGGGGGGTGCAGCCTGAAGTCACCCAACCTGGCACCAGGGTGGGGGGAGTGGCCTGAGGTCCCCTGTCAAGCCCCACAGGCGTGGGTTGGGGGGGTGCAGCCTCAGGTCGCTGCTGATTGCTCATTAAGGATCGTTATGAGAACTCAGTCTCCTCTGTGGGCGCAGCCATCTTGTGTTTCAGAAACCACCCTCCCCGCCCCCCGCTTCCACTGTGGGTGCCGCATCTTTGTGGTGGAGTGACAGGCAATTTGCATATTCCCTCTTTATTATATAGGATACTCATTTTTAGATCATTTCAATAATGAATGGGAGACCAAACTGCTTTACGAATGGATATGCCATATATATGAAATTGGATGTGGGGAGTATACGCTCAGGTTTTTTTCACTTAGACTTGTGTGTGTTGTGAAAGAAAGGAATTGGATTATATAAACAACTGAAAAAATGTAAATATTCTTTTTTTAAAAAATATATTTTATTGATTTTTTACAGAGAGGAAGGGAGAGGGATAGAGAGTTCGAAACATCGATGAGTGAGAAACATAGATCAGCTGCCTCCTGCACACTCCCTACTGGGGATGTGCCCACAACCAAAGTACATGCCCTTGACCAGAATCAAACCTGGGACCCTTGAGTCTGCAGGCTGACGCTCTATCCACTGAGCCAAACCGGTTAGGGCGAAAAAATGTAAATATTCTTAAAAAGAGTAAAGAAGGGAGAGAAAACCAACCAGAGCTTTGATTCTGTCATAATTATGAGGTGAAATTAAAATTTCATTTCCTTCAGGAATTTTTCGCTGATCCTCAGCTGGAAGGAGTTTCTTTCTCTTCTGACTTCCCAGCGCCTCTCCTAAAACCCTTAGGACCTTGTTTGGTGGTAATTTATGGACACTCTCCAGGGTCTCATGCTATTGCCAGATTATGAACTAACTGAGTAGAGGATTTATGCTGGATTCTGCTTCAGTGTGGAAGGTGGTGGCTTCTAATAGAAGAGCACGGCATTTAGAGTCAGACAGAATGCAGTTTCAAGCAAGCTAGGCCACATCCTAACTGTCTGAACTAAGCATGGCTTTTTCTGTGCTTCAGTTTATTCGTATATAAAATTATGACAATACTTAGCTTATAGCATTTGGGAAAGATTTCATAAAGTAATTCCTGCACTGCTTCTATCCCCGGCACACAGTCAACACATGTTAGCTCTCTTCCTTCAGGTCTCTGATAAGCATTCATTTCCTCCATGCCTTTGTGTAAAAGGTGTTCCTATGAATAAAGAATGAGTCAGTCATTTTGCAACTGCATCTCTCACTGTGGAACAGCACTGTAACCATTGTCTGACAAGTCCGGCTTGTGGGATGTGATCAGAAAGCACTTTCTTCCCGCAGCAACCTGTCCATCCCTCTGCACTGTTCCTTTAGTGTATCCAGAGTAGCGGGGCCTAGTATTCCCCCTTCTCTAGGTGAAATTCAGGCGAAGCTTCATGACTTTTCTGATTACTTTCAGTCAATCAAAGATCTCTGGTTAGCAACTTATAAGACTCATTTCATGTGATAATTAAAACTTCAAATTTCATTTGAATTCCACCTACTTTCCCTTTTTGATCTCAGTTTTGTTGAAGGTGAGTTGTTGCCTAATGGGGTGTTGAGGGAGGAGTTGATTGACTGCTTCTATTTTCCACTGATTTATGCTTCTAACTCTAAAGAGGCAGGAAAGTTATAATTTGACTCATACTGTCATAAATTTGTGCCAGACTCAGATTACTGTTGTCGTTCTGTTTTGTTTGTTCCTTTTAAAATGGAACTTTGTCTCTCAGGGTAGTTTAATGGATTCTTTGGCGATCACTCTGACCTAACCCCTCGTCACTTCTGGGAATTTTCTATCTGCATTACCTGATACAAATGAGAAACCTTCTCTGACTGAGTATGAGATTCCCATTGGCCTCAGATTGTTGATGGGTTTTTCACTTATTCATTCAAATAACATTTATTGAGTCGCTGTTACGTGTCAGAAACTCTTCTAAGTGGATTATTTAGTGAACAAAGATTTCTACCTTGGGAACATAATTTAAAGGAGGAGGCAGAACAATAAAGAATAGACAGAATAAGTAACATAGTATATTAGAATGTGGCATACACTACAGAAACAGGAAAAAGCAGAACGGGCTGTGTGTGTGTGGCGGGGGAGAGTCAGGATTGTTTGGGTGGGGATGAGTTGCAATTTTAAATATGATTACTGCATTTCTTACTGACAAAGTAAGTTGCAACTCTTCTTGTATGCTCTGTTCTTCACAATGTGACTTTGCTACTCAAGAAGTAAAATTTGCTCGGTTGGTGTGACTCAGTGGTTGAGCATCAACCTATGAACCAGGTTGCAGGCTCAATCCCCAGTGGGGGTATGTAGGAGGCAGCCAATCAGTGGTTCTCTTTTATCATTGATGTTTCTATCTCTCCCTCTCCCTTCCTCTCTGAAACAAATAATAAAAGAAAATAAGTAAAATCTGTCTCTTCATCTCTTGAGTATAGGCTTGGCCATGCAATTTGCTTTGACTAATAGGCATTAAACATTGTGAACAAACCCAAGGCTTAAGAATGCTTCGGCACTGGGATCGCTCTCTTCTGCTGCTGAGGAACCCGCTACCACCAAGTGAAGAAGCCTCATTTCGCTGGAGGATGAGAGCCCACGTGCAGTAGAGCTCTCAGCTTTCCCAATCATTTTACCAGGGTTCCAGCTGAGGCTGAAGGCCATCCAATTGAGGTCGCTCTAGGCCAGTGATGGTGAACCTATGACACACGTGTCAGGGGTGACACGCGAACTCATTTTTTTGGTTGATTTTTCTTTGTTAAATGGCATTTAAATATATAAAATAAATATCAAAAATATAAGTCTTTGTTTTACTATGGTTGCAAAGATCAAAAAATTTCTATATGTGAAGGCACCAGAGTAAAGTTAGGGTTTTTCAAAATGCTGACACGCCGAGCTCAAAAGGTTCACCATCACTGCTCTAGACCATCCAGCTCCAGCTGAGCTGGCACAGACAAGAAGATTAAACTAGCCAACCCACATAAATATGATCAATAACAAACTGGTTGCTTTAAACTGCTGAAATGTGTGGTTGACAACAGCTGACTGAGACACCGAAATTTTAACATAGACTTAAAGGAAGACAAGGAGTGTATCCTGTGAATAGCCTGGAGAATAGCCTGTGGAAATGCCTTCTATCAGAAGAGGGAGACACAGCCACTGTGAGGTGGAGGGAAGTGAACAAAAGGAGTAGGAGACAGAGGTAGAGATAAGGGGGAGCACTTGGGGAGTGACAGCCTAGATTAGGTAGATTCTTGTAAATAATATGGTTTTTTTCTCTGAGTGAAATGGGAAATTCCACCCTTGATTCTTAGTAACCCCTTGAGTCAGCATCATGCCTTTTGTTCTCTCATATGTGGCCCATCATTGCCCTGATACAGCCCGGGAGTCAGGCTCAGCCACCACCTCTGCAGCAGCCAGCTCCTCGGCGCTGCTCCCTCAGAAGGGCAGCCAGCTGACCATCCCTCACTTTTCAGACGTGTGAAGAATGAACTAGTCATCAGTCTCCCCTGTCCTCCAAAGGAAGGACCTTAAACTGAAGTATAATAAGGTTTACTAGCCATCTTCCTAAAACCTTTCTCTCTAGACTTTAGGCAGTGGGGTGAAGTACCTCCTACAATCACCTTTACCTTTATTTATTTATTTTTGGATTTTTTTTAATTGATATCAGAGAAGGGAGAGGGAGAGAGAGATAGAAACATCAATGATCGGGAGAATCATTTATCAGCTGACTCCTGCATGCCCCCCACTTGGGATCGAGCCCAGAACCCAGGTGTGTGCCCTGACTGGTAAGAGAACCATGACCTCCTAGTTCATCGGTTGACGCTCAGCCACCGAGCTGTGCTGGCTGGACAATCATAACCTTTAGACAAAAATGGGATTTATAAGACAACAACAACTCTTTTTAAAAATCCTCCTGAAATTTCCAACTCTTGTTTGCTCTCCAATCTCTGGCCTACTACAGTGGGATGATCATCTTCTAAGATCACATTTGTCAATTCTGAGTATTAGTTTTGCACCTTAGAATGTGGCATCTATGACTTCATCAGTTGCCTTATTAGTTGCACCTGAAATTACAACTAATGGAGGTACCTTTTGTCATCATGCTTGTGGAACACTCTGATATGAAAGTCTAATCTTCCATGGTAGAAAGTACTTACTTTTTAAATCTCTGTCTTCAAAATTATTTAATTTGCATACCACTCTGATCCTCCTGTAGAATATATTATAATGATTCTCTTTTATGTAATGTTTAGTGGCAGTTTCATTTATTTAGCTGCTTGTTTATTATTTATTAAACACTTGCCATATACCAAGTATGAATTTGGTTCCGGAGATTTGGAAAGGACAAAGACATGGTTCTTGACCTTAAAGAGTTCATGGTTGATTGATTAACAATGTGAAAAGTAATTGTAAAGAGGTATTCAAAAAACATGCAAAAGGAAATGGATGATGAATTCTTATAAAAGAAGTGGACAGCTTGGGCAAGGCACAGTGGTCTGATCATTGGACTTTGAGGCAAATGCAAGTAAATTGGCTTGTCTGGAGTAAAATATTGCCCAGATATTTACAATGTATTTGAAAGCATTCATGAACTGTGTCCCTGGTACACAGAAGTTAAGAAATACAAGAACAGGAATATTGAACTTTAGCTATCATGTAATATCCTAAAAGATTTCCTTGGGCCCTAACTGGTTTGGCTCAATGGATAGAGTGTTGGCCTGTGGACTGAAGGGTCCCGGGTTCAATTCCAGTCAGGGGCATGCAACTTGGTTGTGGGCACATCCCCAGTAAGGAGTATGCAGGAGGCAGCTGATCAATGTTTCTCTCTCAGATGTTTCTCTCCCATCGATGTTTATAACTCTCTTACTTGTTAGCTACTTGAGATTGGACAATTTGTGTAACTTCTCTGTTCCACAGTTTCCTTTTTTGTGAAATGGGCATTACAGACCTCTTTCCTGTTCCCCACTACTATCTCTTGAACTTATTTCCAGAATCTAAATTTGACATTTCATGACTTGCTAAGTAGGGCTTTGCTGCTTGATCTGGATATATTTACTCCTCTTGCCTTTCTTATATGTGGGATGCAGGATTCATGGGGTTGTATATCTATTCTTGATTTGCAAAACCAGAAGGTAAGATTTCCTTCCTTGTAAATGCATGATTACATTTTAATTGAATAAGTCAATATTGTTCTGATAGCCATTTCCCTCATCTGTTCCTGCTTTCCAGGCTCAGGAACTCCAGACATGCATTTAACATTGTAGTGGGTTACCTCAAGTCCCATAGAAAGATATACTCAAGTCCTAAACCCCGGTACTTGTAGATGTGTACTTATTTGGAAATAGGGTTTTTATAGATATCATCAAGTTAAAGTCATCCTGGGTTAGGGTGGGCCCTGAATATGATGACTAGGGTTCTTACAAGAGAGAGACATACAGACACAAAGAATGGAGATATCCACATGTGACAGAGGCAGAGACTGAACTGATAAAGCTATAAACCAAGGAACCCCAAGGATTACTGGCAACCACCAGAAGCTGAAAAGAGGTGAGGAAAGATTCTTCCCCAGAGCCTGCAAAGGGATTGTAATCCTGTCAAACTTTGATTTTGAACTTCTAGCCTCCAGAGCTGTGAGAGAATACATTTCTGATGTTTCAAGCCTGAGGGTGTGGTAACTTGTTCTGTCAGCTCTTGGAAACTAATGTACATATATTGAAATATGCAAAGACTCTAGAATATAGGCTATGATAGCATGCATTGAAACTATTGGATATAAAAGCCACATTTCTCTGTCACTCTACTGTTGTTGATACAAAAGTAAATGTCAATATTCTCATTGGGAAGGAATTGATCTTTGCAAGAAATTCAGTATTTCAAATAAAGAAATAAAGACTGTCAGCTATGAAGAACTATTTTCCTCTCTTTAAATCTTATAGCTAAAACATATCCTGACTGCTGCCAATATTGATATTTATCATTATCTCTTTCTTAAATTTAACAACCCTTCCATTAATGGTCCTAATACTGTATCAGATTTGTTTTGCTGGATGAGAAAGTGAATGACAGCCAGACCTTCATAGGATGCCTTTGTCAACTTTGGTTTTGTTTTGCTTTCAGCAGACTTAATGAAGCAAAGAAAGATCTACCACTCCCTTGGACACTTTTTATTCTTCAGCAAAGGAATTTGAATGTAACAGTCGCTGATGAAGAATGACAGAGCATTTTGGTGAGTGCATATAAAATTGTTGTTTGTTCAGCTTATAACAAAGATATTTTAAATTTAATTTCAAGTTTTCTCTTTCTTCTCTCTGTGAACCTTGCTTTGAAATGCTTCCCACTGCCAAAATGCTCTTCCAAATTGGATAGATACGCCATTATTTGTGAGACCAAATTAACGATAAGATGGGCTGCCTGGTGTTCACACTGCCAGCCTCACCACAGCCTGCAGGCCAGTTGCTAGTTTGTGGCACTATCCAGGGAGCTATCGGTTTCCTGACTGATTTTCTCCCTCTTCTCAGTTTCATTATTTGGAGACCTTCAAGCTTTCCAGAAATATCTGCAATTAGTCAGATGGTGTCTAGGGCTTTGTTTAAAATGACAATAGAAAATTTATCAAGACCATTTGGTCCACTCTCTCTCATCATCTTCCCAGTGGATTTTTCCTCTTCTCTCTGGAGAATTAGAAATAAAGTATCATGATTATTACATAATTACAGAGACTAATAACAATAATAATGCTGGAAATTATGATTGCACCATTAAGAAGAAGACAATGTGTAAAGATAACTCCTTGTCAGATTTATAAAAATTTTCTTCCAGACGTCGGGCAATAAATACTTATTAGCTGCACCACCTCCTTTTCCCGATAGTGGTTAGAGTTCTGGTTTTGTAAGTCAGGGGTGTTGAGTTCATAGGCCACTGGAGTCTCAAACTATGTCTAGTATCTGAACACAATGGCTGGTGCAAACAATTGTTTAGTAAATATTATTGCATGAATTAATAGATAAATTAGTAATAGGGAAATTTTTGAGGTAGAGATAGATCACATTTTATTATAAGTACATTCGTTTTCTAACTCCTTTGGACAGCTGATGTCTATGCAGCAAATATCTGGTCAAGCAAAGTTTAAAAAGAAGAAACACTAGACTTGGAATATAAAACTGTACCTTGAGTTTGATTTCTAGTTCTGTTATGTTCTAATTCTGACCTTGGGGAAACCACAAGCTCTTGGAGTCAGTCTTCTCAAGTACATTATTATTCACACACACACATTTTATTAAAGGTTTTCTTTAATGCAACACTAAATATAAACTTGAAAATATCTTCGTTTCCTATTTCCAGGCTTATGTCTATTCCCAATTTCCCCAAACCAGCCACTTTACCATTTAATATAAATTATTTCATTTACATGCATGAATGTACGCATATGTTAATGAAAAAAATATTATGTGCCTACTAGTTTTTAAAACTTACACAGATGCTATCAAATTGTATATACTATCCTGGAACTTGCTTTTTCTTCTCATTATAGTTTTTAAGATTTATTCTTGATAATGTATAATATCTTACAATTTATGTTATTTAATTTTCCAATGAATGAGAAGTAACATAGCATAGTAATTAAAAAAAAAAAAAGCATATCCCTACCTGGTTTGGCTCGGTGGATAGAGCATTGGCCTGCGGACTGAAGGGTCCCAGGTTCGATTCCAGTCAAGGCACATGCCTGGGTTGTGGGCTCGATCCCCAGTAGGGGGCGTGCAAGAGGCAGCCAATCAATTATTCTCTCTCATTGATGTTTCTTTCTCTCTTTTCCTTTTCCTTCTTCTCTGAAATCAATAAAAAATTACATATATATATATATATGACTCTGGAGCCGCCCCATCTGCGTTTGTAACCCAGCTATGCCATTTATTGCTGTGGGAATCGGGGGAAGTTACTTAACTTCTCTGTGCTTGAGTTTCCTCATCTACATAATGGGAATTATAGTAGTACCTATGGAGTTGTTATAAAGATTAAATAAGTTATAAACCTCTTAGAATAGAGCCAGCAGAGAGGATGAACAATCTGCGTGTTTTCTAAATGAAAGAAAACTAATAAGTATTTTTTTGTTTTCCATTTTTTACTATCACTAACCATGTCCCATAGAATGTTGCACACTGGATCCTTGTTCACTTGTGGAAGTGTTCCTCAATAATACATTACAAGTGGAGTTGCTGGCTCATTGGGCATGTGCTTCCAATTTTATTAGATAACTAGAGGCCCGGTGCATGAAAATTCAGGCACTGGAGGGGGGTCCCTCAGCCTGGCCTGCCCCCTCTCACAGTCCGGGAGGCCTCAGGGGCAGGAGGCGACCGGGCGATTAGGGGAAGGCGACGCCCCCATCACACCTCTGCTACTGCCACTGCCGCAGCACAAGCCTCGGCCAGCCCTGGTTACCTGAGCCTCAGGTGGCCCTGGGTGGCTGGGCAGCCACCTTCCAAGACTTGCCTGTTCCGCGGACCGGCCCTGGGCTGCTGGGGGGCTGAGGGTGGGTCTGGCAGCACCATGCATCTGCCGCGCCCCCCCCCCCCACCAACTGGGCAGAAAGGACTAGGGGACTCCAGCGGGGTTGTGGGGACTGGGCACCACCACCTTGTGGCTGTGGGCACCACCATCTTTGTGATGATGTGATGGTCAATTTGCATATCCCCTCTTTATTAGATAGGGTGTTGAATTGTTGTCCATAGTGATTGTGCTCTGTACGTTCCTACCAGCGTTGAAGAATTTCCATTTTATCTGCATCCTTGCCCAATTCAGTGTCATCACTTCATAGTTTTGCCAACCCAATTCATATGAAATTACTCTCACTTTTATTATTATTTATTTATTTGATTATTGGGGAGGATAAACATATTTCCAAATATCTTTTGGACACTACAAATTTTTCTTTTGTGAATTATGAATTCTGCTTTGCTTGACATAGGGATTTACGTTTCTTTTCCCATAGGAAATAAACATTATTTTAAAATATTTTTTGAATTAATCTCACTGATGTGTAATTGCACCTCAATTATACATTTCCATAAATGCACAGATTTTTTTGCTCTTGCTCACCAGTCTGTTTCTTTTACTTCTTTCCTCGTTAATATAACCTTGCCCTTCTTCCAAAATAACAATAGTTTTATAAAAAAAACTTGGTAACTGGTGGGACATTTTGCTTCCCTTTCGTATTCTGATCTACATTGGCAGGATAGTATCTATAACTCTTCCATGAGTAGCTTATGGTCTGTTTATGCATGTCCATAAAAAATCTTGTTGTAAAGTTGGTTAAAGATTAATTTGGGGGAAATGTACATCTTTATGATATTTGCTCTCTTTTTTTCAGTTATTCCTGGATGTCCTCAAAGAGAATTTGGTAAATTTTTCCTGAGGAAATAAATCAGAAATGTATGCAAATGCACCTTGTAAAATGAAAAGAGCTGTGCATATTAAGCACTGTGTTCTTAAATAACTGTGCATAATTGCAATATACAGGAAAATTTTCAAAATCTGACTTTATATAATTATATTTCCCTTTGTCCTCAGTGAAATTTTTATGAACTCTTTGTCTAAATAGTGAAATTATTCAATGTTAATTTTATCCCATTTTATTTTTCCAGCCCATATCATAATAGAAAACAAACAAATAGTGAATTATACCAAGTGAACAGTCTGATAGGATAAAGTAAGAAATATAAGCACCTTTAAAAAATCACACTCCTCTAAATCCTGACTAAATCATAAAGGTTTTTGAGAGGGATGGTCTAAACAAAATAGCTGAACAAATACCAGCTATGTTTATGTCTACTTTCCTTTCTAATAACTTCACTTTTGTCTTCATCTGTCCTTTCTTTTTATAATATTTACAGATTTTTTTGAATTTTGAAAAATTACATTTGAAAGATTTTGGAAGGGAGAAAATAATTTAATAGTACCATTCTTGCTTTAATTGGAAGCTATCACATATCAGTTAAATGGCACAAGGCCAATAAAAAATGAACATGTCTTTTAATGATAAATATTATAGATTATAGGAAACTGTGGATTTTTTTCTGGTTGTTATCTAACTTAGCTGCTCATCTAGTCAACATCTGATTTCTCTGCAAGGATTCAGAACCACCCCTTGAAACCTCTCTTCTCACACAGAAGTTCTATATAGTAAACATTTGCCTTGTGAATCTGTGTAATTTCCTGCTAGTAGCCCTTAGTAAATTAGAATATAGCTGAGGCTTCAGATACTGGCTAAGGCACTATGATAAAGTGACTCATTGTTCTTTGGAACCTGAGTCTCTGATTAAAGTCCCAGTTCCACCACTCTAGTTGAGTGACTTTAGCAAATTGCTTAGCCTCTGTGTTTCAGTTTCCCGATTTATTAAATGTGAATATTTTAAAAATGTGAATTTATCAGAAATCTGAATGTTAAGTCTGGATATTGTATGCAGATCATAAGATTGAGGACTAAATGACATTATCTATATAAAACTATGTATATCTCCAGTGACCGAAAAAGTGGAACAACCAGAATGACTGAAACAACTGGTGGCTGTGATGAGCACTGCTGCAGGCAACCAGCCTGATCTGGACCCTGATCACCCCCAACCCGGATGGCCTGGCCCCGATCAGAACCCCAACACCCTGAATGGGGACGGTCCCAGCTGGCCAACCTCCCGCGGGCCCTACCCCCTGCCAGCCCAGCCTGGCCCGATGGGCCCCCATCAGGGCAGGCCAGCCAGACCCCATCCATGCAAGAATATGTGCATTGGGACTCTAGTCCACACTAATAATAGATAAATATGTAAATTGACTATACCTCCATGAAGCGCCACAACCAATCAGGAGGGAATATGCAAATTAGCAGGACAAAAATGGCAGTGACCAAGAAGCCAGCCAGAGAAGGTGGGAGGCATGGATCGCCCCAGGAGGAAGCCAAGCTTCCTGCCTTCCTGGGCTGGCCGCCAAAGGAGGGACCTTTGGACAGTGGCCATGGAGCAGGCCAGAGCAAGCGGGAGGCTTGGCTTCCTCTGTCACTAGGCGTGACCCAATCCTCTCACTCGCCCTGGTGGGCTGATGAAAGAGGGGCCTGTGGGTGGCAGCCATGGAGCCAGCCTGAGCCCACGGGAGGCTTGGGTCACCCAGGCCGGCTGCTGAGGGAGGGGCCTGCAAATGGCCCTCACCCCCTCACCCAGGCTGGCCACACCACCATTGGGGTGAGGCTCCCCACTGGGTGGCATGGCCAGCCTGCAAACAGCCATCAGCCCCTCACCCAAGCTGACCAAGCCCCCCCAGCAGGGACCCTCACCCCATGGGGGCGTGGCTGACCTAAAAATCACCACAGGCCCCTCGCCCAAGTCACCCCGCCCCCCAAGGGAACCTCCACCCTGATTCGGGACACCCTTCAGGGCAAACCAGCCAGACCCCACCTGTGCACCAGGCCTCTATACTAATAAAAGAGTAATATGCTAATTAGACTGGGAGACCTTCCAGAAGTCCTTCCGAACATTCTTATAGACAAAGCCATAGTGGTGGGGCCGAGGTAAAGGCAGTTAGGGGCCAAGAGGGGAGGGCAGTTGTGGGTGATCAGGCCAGGATGGGACAGCAGTTGTGGGTGATACGGTTGGTTGGGTGGGGGGCTTTAGGGGTGATCAGGCCAGTAAGCCAGCTGGGGGCAGTTGAGGGTGAGCAGGCTGGCAGTGGTGAGCATGCTGGCGGGGGGGCAGTTGGGGGCAAGCAAGCCAGCAGGCAGAGTGGTTAGGGGCATTTAGGCAGGCAGGTAGGTGAGTGGTTAGGAGCCAGCATTCCCAGATTGCAAGAGGGATGTCTGACTGCCAGACATCCCCTGAGGGGTCCCAGATTGGAGAGGGTGCAGGCTGGGCTGAGGGACACACCCCTGTGCACAAATTTCTTGCACCAGGCCACTCGTATATATACATATTGCCAGTGCACAGGATGATTCTCAACTAACTGAGGCACACCAGCCAGGGCTAAAGCTATATATTTTTAAACTGCAGTTGGAACTACTGAAGGACCAACTATAGTTATAGGAATTGTTTTTACTGTGTGGGGATTATTGGCACCCCTTGCCCTCTTGTTGTTCAAAGATAAATTACTTACATAAACATATATCAACTTAAAATAGTTCCTGGCACATAGTAAATATTCATTAAATAATATCTATTATTATTTCTTTCTTCCAATAATGTTAGAGTTATAGGGTTATTTGGTCTTATTCACTGAGTGGCCAGATTATTATGACCACCTGACATTTGTAGGCAAATTAGCTATCATTTCACACTAAAGTTGCTAGAGGGCCAGACCATTATAAATAGGGAAGCAGGTTGTTTACCATGACAGTAGAAGTGATTTTTTTCTGAAGATATGGGTAAACAATGCAATTTAACAGCCTTTGAATGTGGAATATATTTGAACGTGAGTGGCTAGATTATTATGACCACCCCATAAGTACTTCGTTGGGCCACCTTTTGCCTTCAGTACTGCGGCGATTCTTCTTGGCATTGACTCCACGAGATGTTGAAAGGTGATGCGAGGAATCTGACACCGTGCCTGATGAATAGCACTGTCCAGTTCTGTGAGATCTGATGGTTGTGGAGCCAGCTGCCTGATGGCTCTTTTAACTTCATCCCACAAATGCTCAACTGGATTGAGATCAGGTGATTGTGGGGGCCACCTAAGAAAGGGAAAGTCTCCCTCAGG
>NW_006296965.1:720885-732308 GCF_000327345.1 Myotis davidii | reverse complement strand
ATCAGGCCTGGTGTCCGATTCCTCGCATCACCTTTCAACATCTCATGGAGTCAATGCCAAGAAGAATCGCTGTAGTATTGGAGGCAAAAGGTGGCCCCATGAAGTACTGATGGGGTGGTCATAATAATCTGGCTACTCAGTGTATATTTAGAGAGTTTAATTAAATTAGGTTTTATCTTTGTATAATTATATACGGAGAAGTTATCCTCCTAGCAGATAACATTTGAGAAGATTTTTGTTAAATCCTTTCTAAGGTTTATAAGTAAGTACTCTGTGTTCTGGCCTCTTCTATTCAGGATGAAGAGCAAAATATTTTGAATAGAAAAGAGAAGAGAAGAGAAGAGAAGAGAAGAGAAGAGAAGAGTAGAGAAGAGAAGAGAAGAGAAGAGAAGAGAAGAGTAAGGTTACATTATGCTCTGCTGTGTGCTAGGTCAGCAGAAAGGAGCAACACAATGATCGGTACTCAAGAGGAGTACTTCTCCTTTACCACAAATATTTTCAATAAAATGACAAAAATCATAATTTAGTTGGTGATGTTCAATTTCCAGTGGAAGAAGGGGAAGAGTTGACCCTAAAGTAAAACATGCTGTTTAGATTACTCATAAATTTTGTGGAAATCTGCCCTTGGAAAATGTATTTTGCATTCTCTCTCTCTTTTTTTTTTTATAGCATTGGTGCAAGCAGCTAGAGTTAATGATATTTTCATTAGGACACTGTTGCTTAATAAATACTAAAATTTGTCAAAACAGTTTATTCCAATTATGAACTAGGACAAAATATTTTTACAAAAGTATGGATATACAAAATGTTATGGAAAATTATGATTATCAGGATTAATATTCAAGAAAAATACCATGGACATTGTGTATTAAATATGATTTCCCCATTAATATTTCTTTTCGTTCAGATTAATTATTTTATTGTCTGTTGGAGCTCATTAATACACCTTGCAATAGAAAGAGAGAGTGCCACTCTCTATGACAGAATCTATCACTGGATCCTATAATTGCATGTTCAGTTTCTGCTCTCCTACTAAGAGTAGTTTCCTCAAGAGCAGGATTATGTTGAGTTGCTTTGTATTCTTAGTGTAGAAGAGTGTCTTACATAAGATAAATGTTTCACAAATATTGGCCAGATGACTTTTAATAGTCAAAATGTTGATCCTGCTTGTGAAACATCAGTGTTCCAGAAGGAAAATAAGTGAAGTTGTTGACTTATACCTTGAATTAGTAGGCGGTTCCTATGTACAATGACATACTGATTTATTCTTTGTAGGCTTTTCCAGCTGTTTGATTTATAATATTTATTTTGGTGCTAGACTCTTAGAACCAAATAAACTACAGAGCAAGCATCTCTGGGGCGGGGTGGGGGGGAGTCTGGGGAAGGGTAGGGACATGGAATTCACAGAGTATGTATAAAGAGTCCTGAAAGTTAATGGAAATTCCCAGAGAAAAGTATTGTAATGCTATTTATCCAATATGTCCATTCAGCTAAACTTTGGAAATAACAGTATTTGTTGTTGTTGTTAATCCGCACCTGAGGATATTTTTCCATTTATTTTTAAAGAGAGTGGAAGGGAGGGGGAGACAGAGAGAGAGAGAAACATCAATGTGAGAGAGACACATATATTGGTTGCCTCCCACATGCGTCCTGACCAGGGCTAGGGATCCATCCTGCAATCAAGGTACATGCCTTTGGCCAGAATCAAAACTGGAACCCTTGAGTCCTGAGGCTAATGCTCCATCTACTGAGCCAAACTGGTTAGAGATACTACAGTATTTTTTATTGCTTTATGCCAAAAAGGAGAATACAAATACCTGGGCCCACCCCGACATGTGGACTGAGGAATATATACTAGAAGAATACACAGCTTATTTTAATTTTGTTTCTGGCTTGATGACTCCTGTTTCTCTTTTTACTTAGCTGAGTTAACTATAATATTATATTTTAAGTTCTAATATGTTTTATACAGTTACCATTTCTTTTCTCCCTAGAATCTCAAGAAAGATTGTGGGTGGGGGTTGTTATACTATGGGGAGAACCTTGTGATAAGGCAGCCTGCCTTATAACATACGCTCAAACGCTCTCTTCACCTTCCACTTCATATCCTTGCAAAATCTATTCCTTCCTTCTAGATAGATCCTCTATGTTACTGATGGAATGTTTTGTGTTCGCCCCAGAATTCATACATTGAAACCTTAACCCTTAATGTGATAGTGTTAGGAAGAAGGGCTTTGGAGTTAATTACATTTAGATGAAGTCTTGAGGGTGGGATACTGTTGATGGAATTAGTGCCTTTATAAGAAGAGAACCAATCTTTCTGCCAACTCCCACCCCTGCCATGTGAGGACACAGCAAGCAGGCAGCTACCTACAAGTCAAGAAGAGGACTCTCTCCAGAACCTCACTGTTCTGCATCCTAACCCGGACCTCCCAGCCTCCAGAACTAGAGAAATAAATAGCTATTGCTTTTGCCATGCAGTCTCTGGTATTTTACTATAGCAACCTAAGCTAAGATGCTTTCCCATCTTTTCTTATAAAGCCAGTCTTCAGTGCCTAGTTCAAGAAATCTTTGTGCTTGTGTGTGTGTGTGTGTGTGTGTATGTGTGTGTGTGTTTAAAAATCGGCAGACAACACACAAATTACACAAGAATGTATTTTCACTATAAAAGTTATGAGAAATGTAAAAGTCAAATATGGGAGGAACCATTCTTTCCTTGCATATTCCTCACGTGGAGAGTAAACACTATCAATTTAACAATTGCCTTTCAGTCCCTTTTCTATGACAAGGCAATTTCCACTCCTTGCAGTTATTGCTGTTTTCTTCTGCTGTTTGCATAGCCCCGTGTTACATTCTGTTTCATATGCAGAAGTGATTTGACAGGGAGTTAATGGAGCTCAAATTCAGGAATCCTGACTTGACATATGTTTTTTCCAAAATCTTGGGAGCAGCCTTAGCAATATATTCACATGATCATAGCTTTATACCCTTGCTATATTGAGGGGTTCTACTGTTTTTAAGTGATTTGAAAATTGCATAAGTTTCAACTCCCCAGAAAGCCTGCCTGTGACCCTGCTTATACTGTGATTAAGGACAGGATTATTTTCCCTTAGGAAGGGAGAATGTTTTCTTTTATGAGGGGAGAAGGGCTAGGTTTGAGATTTATTTATTACCACATTTGGAGTCACTTCTTAGCCCACAATAAAATATTTAAAGGAATTTTACAACAAGTGTGTAATTGTGAAGAGAAATATCACATCATCTTCCCAGCTTGAAACAGATATAAAAATGCAAATTAACCACATAGATAATCTGCAGATATTGCTATTTAGAGCAATCATATAAATTAAGATCATTTAAACATTCATGATAACTGTATGTAAGAACCAATCCCACTGGTATAATAAAATTGAGGTAGGGCATGCATTTCAATATTGATAAAACTGGATTTAACCTTTCAGTGATATGGATTTGAAGAAATATTAACTAAGAAAATCTTAATCAATGGGACTAAATGACACATTAAATTAACATAAAATATTTGAAGTGTTTTTTCATAATCAGTGAATACCAGAACCATAGTGTAGAGATAGTAGAATGGTATGTGAAAAGGTTTACAAGATATTTTATTCATGTAATTATGACTTAAGTGAATTCATATCATTAAGTAGGAAAAATTTATGTTAATGCTTCCTCCATTGATAGTGTAACCACACGGAGATAAAGTAGAAAATCGCTTCTCTTCAAAGTAACTTGCCTTCATCTAACATAGTTGCAGTGATCATAACAAGTCAAGGAAATAGGTTGTGGCCATTTTTAAAAATTAAGCCTATATTTTGATTGCCCTGGAGAGCATTGGGAAGAAAATAGTTGAAATGTAAAGCTTGAAGCTGAGTAAATTCTTTACTGTTTATTTGTAAGAGATTAGAGAAGGAGCAAGCACTGGTTACATATGTCATCTTTATTACAAAGAAGTTGCACATGAAAAATACTAGCAGAGAAAATTGTTGTAGATACATCTTTAATTAGGAGGTTCAACATACAAATGTAAAAGCTAGGTGCTTTGTCCTTTAAGCTTTTGGCTTTAAAAATGCTAGTTATGGCATACAGTTTAGGAGGTGTCCGAAGAGAAATGGTATTCACTAAGAGGATTTGCAAAAAAGAAAAAAAATACATGGAGTGAAAATATTGAAGGGCATGCATGGCACTAAGCACTGAAGGCCAATTTCAATGAGGAGTAGATTTAGAAAGCTAAGTTATTTTGGGGCCACTAAAGAGAAATAGGGGATACGAGAGTGGGGTTTCCAAGTCATATTAAGCAGGGGTCCTTGATTTGTCTGTGTCACAATGGTCACCACATCTATAAGACATAAATAACTGTGAAGATGTTTAACTATAAAGAGATCTCCTGAGAGAATATCTCTAGGTGTCTTCAATTTGAGGATGTAACACACAAGGTTCTAGAATCTAGAATCAAATGACAGTTTGATAAGAGATGAAATATTTCTGGTAAACTAAGTGATTATTTCTGATAAATTGGCAATTAAGAGTAGAAAGAACAAGAATCTTTAATTAGTTAATCTAAGGGAAAGTTTATTTGGATCAACCTATTAGAAGAGGTTTTGTGCAAGATACAAGGGAGGATGGAATAGGTCAATGCTGCTGAGAAGTCATTCAGGTGTGACTATTGAAGTCCAGAATGTTTTTTATAATCAGTGAATAACAAACTCAAATATTTCAGAAGCTGTATAGTATGGAGATGGTAAAATGGTTTGTGAGGTTTCACAAAATATTTAAATTATGTAATGGTCACTTAAGTAAATTCTTATCATTCAATAGGAAGTCTGAATTGCAAATTCAAAATTGCACTTGTGTTAAAATAAAGTAAATGTATCTTTGGCCCATTACAATTAATATAATTAAAGTTTTAAATTGTGTTATCATGTCAGCTATATGGAAGGCAATGTTTATCAGGACATGCAATACAAAATAGAAATAACTGAAATGTCCAGAAACAGGCTCAAAGTCATTCCACCTGTGCTCACTGAGAAGTGTGACTGCTATATTGTCCTAGGTGCCAGAATCCTTGGCCTCAGGGACACATAGTCTAGTCAAGGACACATACATTTTCTTTGTTAATTTAAATAAATATGGACTTATAAATTGTGATAATTATTTAAATAAGTACAGAGAAACATATAATAGAAGAACATGATTTAGTCTAAGCTTCATTAAAGCATCATTTACATTGAAATAAAGACTAAGGGTTTGGGGAGGTCATTTCATGGTCAAGAACTAACTCATGCAACAGAGCGAGAAAGAATGATGTTTGAAGACTCTAAAAGAGGAACAGTTTGTGAGCTACAGAGTAAAGTATAAATGTTAAGAGTATTATGTTTGAATTATATCAAAAATTCTATAAAATTATGATATGTTCTTAAGTGAAATGTTTATACACTTCATGTTCACAGACTATATGTTATGCATACATGCACACAAAGACTGGAAGAACTTTGGATGAAATGAAGATTGTGTAAAGATTGAGATTACAAATTCCATTGTCTATTTGAAATATGTTTCTTAGTGAACTTGCTTTGATGACAAGTCCATATACTACAACTGGAGCAATGCAGAAAGAATTGGCATGACACATGCACAGGAATGACACAAATTACTGAAGCTTTTTCATATTTTGGATTGATTGTTTTAGAAAATCACCATTTCACAATCATCTTAATAAAAATTGATTTATGCCAGAGTCATCAAGGGTTCTGAAATTAACAGGTGAAAACTTGAAGAATAGCATGATACTAACATAGTTTCAGAGTATCTCTTCACAAGATACTAATAACAAAGGGAAAAATGGTAACTACAGTGCTGAGAATTGGCAGATTACATCATGAGTAATGAAACGAATAAACACCGTGTGTCTCTTGATTATATTCAAGGAGAAGAACACAATATCACTCAATGGTATTCATGAAAATAATGCATAATCTATTTCTAATCATGAGGAAACATCGTAATAGCCCAAATTGAGGAACATTTTACAAAATACCTGACCTGTACTCTTCAAAAAGTCTTTGTCACAAACACATAGAAAGACTGATGAATCATTCCAGATTAAGGAATACTATAGAGACCTAACAATACATGAAACCGGATTTATTTTTTCTATAAAAGAATGTGCTTGCGGAAATGGAAGAGACCAAAATCAGGTCTTTGGATTAGATCATGCTATTGCATTGATGCTAGCTACTTATTTTGGTAATTTTACTGTGCTGGGTAACAGACAATCCCCCCTCCTTTTTTTAAGGAAATGAACATTAAATCATTTAGGGATAAGAAAATATTTTCTTTAACAATTTTTTAGTAATATTTGTCATTGCAACTACTTAAACCTTTGAACACCCTTGCTGTCTATATATGAAAATTTTACACATTATAATTTCAGCCTTCCTAAGGTAGAGTCATACCAGTCATGTCCACAGATTCTCTAGCAGCTATGATCTAGTCATGTGAACTAGCTTTGGCCAATTTATCACAACTGGACAGGAACTGGATTTGAAGGAGAGCAATGTAAGAGGGTAGAGAAGAGGGTGGGGATGTATCTTCTTGTAGGTATCGTAGCATTGACAACAGGTTCCTTGAAATGCAACAATCCGAGGATCACTGGTGCTTAGTACCAATGGCAATATGTTCAATGTGGAAGTTATCCATGAGAAATGTTTTAGTCTGAGTATCACCCTGGCCCTCACAGAGATTCAATGACAGGCTGTGTATGTTTACTGTATACCATTCCATCATCTCAGATACAGAAGACTAGACTTCCCAGTCTCTGCTGTGGTATACTGTTGACCTATGATTCAGTTCTAATGGAATGTGTGTGCAATTGAGAGACCCCTCAAAGGCCTAGTACATTAGAGAACCCAAGATAATTCTATAGCTCCCTTTATCTTCCATGGGATGGCCATAGAGGCCACATGTCCTAGATGGCACAGCTGCAGGTATAAGGGAGCTATTTGGGCTCTTTTGAACAAAAACTTACTTTAATTATTTTTAAAATTTTAATTTTTTTAAAAAAATTGATTTCAAAGTAGAAGGGAGAGGAAGTGAGAGAGATTGAAACATCAATGATGAGAGAATCATTGAATGGCTGCCCCCAACTGGGGACCAAGCCCACAATCCAGGCATGTACCCTTGACTGAAATTGAACCCAGGACCCATCAGTTCATAGGCTGACGCTCTATCCACTGAGCCAAACTGGGTAGCTTAGCCGCTAGGGCACTTTTATTGCTTTTATATATGGGGTTTGTTTGTTGTGGCAGCTAGCATTGCTTACTCTAATGGAAATTCATGTATTTTTTCTTTTAGTCTCAGTGCCTAAAATCTTGAAAAATATTTTTATAAAATTTATTGGGGTGATGCCCTGGACAGTTGCTAAATAGTTAGAGCATCTGCTCATAGGACTAAAGATCTTGGATATTATTTCTGGTCAAGGGAATATACCTTGGTTGTAGTTTCATCCCCAGCCCTGGTCAGGAAGTGTGCAGAAGGCAACCAATTGATATGTATATCAAATTGATGTTTCTCTCTCTCTCTAAATTGTCCTCCCTCCCTTCCATTCTCTCTCTCTCTCTAAAAAAAAAAAAAAATCAATGGAAAAGATATCCTTAGGTGAGGGTTTAAAAACATTATTGGGGCAACATTGGTTAATAAAATTATATAGGTTTCAGGTATACAATTCTATAATACATCGTCAGTATATTGTATTATATGTTCAGCACCTAAAGTCAAACCTACTTCCATCACCATTTATTGACTTTACCGTCTTCTACCTCCCCTAACCCCCTTTCCTCTGGCAATCACCATACTGTTGTATGTGTCTATGAGTTTCTTTCTTTCCTTTTTTTTTTTTTTGGCTTAATCCCATCCCCTTTTTCACCCAGACTCCCAATGCCCCTTCCTTCTAACAGTTGTCAGTCTGTTTTCTGTATCACTGAGTCTCTTTCTATTTTGTTTGTTTCTTTTGTGTATTAGATTCAGCATCTAATTGAAATCATGTGGTATTTGTCTTTCTCTGACTGGCTTATTTCACTTAGCATAATAATCACCAGGTTTACCCATTCTTTCCCAAAAGTTAAGATTTTCTTCTTTCCTGCCTTTGCATAGTATTCTGTTGTATAAATGATCCACAGTTGTTATTTCTCCTTCTTCTTCTTCTTCTTCTTCTTCTTCTTCTTCTTCTTCTTCTTCTTCTTCTTCTTCTTCTTCTTCTTCTTCTTCTGTCCTAATCAGGAATGGAACCCACCACATTTTGGTGTATAAGATGATGCTACAACCAACTGAGCCATACCACCAGGGTGTAGCATAGCTTTTTAATCCACTCAGCTATTGATGAGAACTTGGACTGCTTCCAAATCTTGGCTATTATAAATAATTCTGCAATGAACATAGGGGTACATATATTATTTCTAATTAGAATTTTGGATTTATTCAAATATATTCCCAGAAGTGTAATTGCCAGGTCCTAAGGCAGTTCCATTTTTAATTTCTTGTGGAAACACCACACTGTTTTCCACAGTGGCTGCATCAATTGGCATTTTTACTATGGTTATCTCTTCTTTGAATCCTCACTAACAAATTGCTTATTGATTTATTGAGAATAGCCACTCTAACAGGTATGATATGATATCTCATTGTGATTTTAATTTCTGACTTCATTTATTTGATTCTCTCTCTCTCTTTCCTTTATGAGTTTGTTAAATGTTTGTCAATCTCATTTATCTTTTTAAAAATCCAGCTCTTGGTTTCATTGATGTTTTGTATATTTTTTACTCTATTTCAGTTATTTCAGTTCTAATCTTTATTATTTCATTTTTCTACTCACATTGGGCTTTGTTTATTATTCTTTCTGTGGTTACTTTAATTGTAAAGTTATATTGTTTATTTGAGATTTTTCTTGTTTCTTGATGAGGTGGGTCTGTAATGCTATGAATTTTCCTCTTAGGATTGTATTTACTGTGTCTCATAGATTTTGGGTCTCATTTTATTTGTTTTAAGCTAGCTTTTGATTTCTTCCTTGATCTCATTGTTAACCCATTCATTGTTTAGTAACATGTTAGTTATAACATGTTAGTAACATGGAAGTTATTTAGCTTCCATGTCTCTGTGTGACTTTTGGGTTGTTGTTTTTTTTTTGCTTTTTTTTGTGTGTGAGTTATTTCTAAGTCCATACCATTATGGTCAGAGAGGATGCTTGATATGATTTCAATCTCCTTAAATTTATTGAAACTTGTTTGTGGCCTAATATGTGATCTATCCTGAAAAATGTTCCAGTGTACTTGAAAAAAATGGTATATTCTGCTGCTTTGTGGTGAATTGTTCTGAAGATATCAATTAAATCCATCTGATCTAGTATGACATTTAAAGCTTCTGTTTTCTTATTGGTTTTCTGTCTGGAATATCTATACACTCACGTCAAACAGGTGTTAGAATTATCTACTAAGATTGTATTACTTTCAATATCTCCCACTACATTAATCAGATTTACTTTATACATATTTGTGGCACTGTGTTGGGTGCATAAATGTTTACAAGGGTTATATTCTCCAGTTGGATTGCTGCCTTTAGCATTATGTAGTGCCCTTCTTTGTTTCTTACTGTAGCCTTTATTTTAAAGTCTATTTTGGCAGATATAAGTATGCTACTCCAGCTGTTTTTTACCTTTTCATTTGCATGAAATATATTTTTCCATTCCTCTACTTTTAGTGTGTGTGTGTACCTTTTATTATAAGCTGGGCCTGAGGTGGGTCTCTTATAGACAGCATATACATGGGTCTTGTTTCCTTATCCATTAAGCTATCTTATGTCTTTTTATTGGAGTATTTAAGCCACGGGTCTTCAAACTTCGGCCCATGGGCCACATGTGGCCTGCCAAAAACATTTATCCAGCCTGCCCAGTGTTTTTGCCACCGCTGCCTGTTGCTTAGCAGTCGACTCGTCCCCGGCTGCAGTGCGCATGTGTGGAATGTGTGCCTCACTCTCCGACTCCCCTCTTCTCTGTCTCTCGACTCCTCCTCTCAGTCTTGGGTGTGATCGGACAAGTCACGAGCTTGCCTGTGCAGAGCCTACTGCTGCCTGAGGATTGAGGTAAGAACAAGTTAGGATTTTTTTTTTCTTTTGAAGTTAGGAGGTCTATTTTTTTTTTTTTTTTTTTTTGCAGTTAGGGCCTTTTTTTTGAAGTTAGGAGAGCCTTTTTTCTGAAGTTTTGTTTTTTTACTTGAAAATAAGATATGTGCAGTGTGCATAGGAATTTTTTCATAGTTTTTTTAAACTATAGTCCGGCCCTCCAACGGTTTGAGGGACAGTGAACTGGCCCCCTGTTTAAAAAGTTTGAGTACCTCTGATTTAAGCCATTTACATTTAAAGTGAGTATTGATGGGTATGTATTTATTGCCATTTTAGTCTTTTAACTATGCTTCTTTGTTTTGTTTTTTAATTTCTTCTTCTTTTTAAAGCTAGCCCTTTAACATTTCATGTAATTTTGGTACGGTGTTAAAAAAAACTGTGTTAGATAGTTCTTGTCTGGAGAGCTTTTTATTTATCCTTCAGTTTTAAATGATAGCCTTGCTGAATGAAGTAATCTTTTTTCCCCTATTTTTAAAACATTTTTATTTTTTTCAATTATAGTTGACATTACATTATTATATTAGTTTTAGGTGTACACCCCAGTGATTAGACGTTAGATAACTTACTAAGTGGTAATCCACACAAATTTTTCATCCATCTGACACCAAGTATAGTTATTAGAATACTATTGACTACTAGAGGCCTGGTGCACGGAATTTGTGCACTCCGGGGAGGGGAGTCCCTCAGCCCGGCCTGTGCCCTCTAACAGTACCAGAGCCCTGCTTTCGATCACTCCAAAGAGGTAGGCCCTGCCCACCCAGCAGGGCTCCACAATGGATTGCCCCCACAGAGGAAGGCCCAGGCTACTCACTGCAGCGCCACTGGCCAGGTAGCCTGGGAGTCCCTCTTTGGGGCAATCACTAGGTGATGGCCAGGCACCCAACCAATCACATCACACCTGCCCCTTGGCTGGCCTGGTGCAAGTGGGTGTCATAGCATGGTCATCCAGAAGGTCATCTGGATGGTTGTTCTGCTGTTCTGTCTTTTTTTTGATTTACATATTATGCTTTTATTATCTACTAGAGGCCCGGTGCACAAAATTTGTGCAAGGTGGGGTTCCTCGGCCTGGCTGGTGATCAAGGCATATTGGGGGGCCAGCCGACTGGGGCAGGGGAGGGACTGCAGGAAGTTGGCCAGCCGGCCAGTCGTTCAGTCATATGACGTGCACTGACCACCAGGGGGCAGATGCTCAATGCAGGAGCCGCCTCCTGGTGGTTAGTGCTTGCCCACAG
>NW_006296965.1:713274-720043 GCF_000327345.1 Myotis davidii | reverse complement strand
CATGTTCAGTTTAAGCTGCTTGGCTGCCAGCGCCATCTTAGCTGGAAGTTAATTTGCATATCTCCCTGATTAGCCAATGGGAAGGGTAGCGGTCGTATGCCAATTACCATGTTTCTCTTTTATTAGATAGGATGCTATACTTATATTTCCATGTCTATTCTGTAACAACCAATTTGTACTTCATAATCCCTTTATATTTTTTCACGCATCCTTCAAACCCCCTCCTATCTGGCAACCATCAAAATGCTCTTTGTATCTATGAGTCTGTTTCACTTGTTCATTTATTTTATTTTTTAGATTCATTGTTGATAGATATCTATTGTCTCTATTGTTCAAGTTTTTATATTTTTTTCTTCTTCTTAAAGAAGACCCATTAATATTTCATATAATATGGTTTGGTGTTGGACTTATTTAACTTTTTCTTATCTAGGAAATGCTTCGTCTGTACTTTGATTCTAAGAGAAAGCTTTGCTGGGTAGTAATCTTAGTTGTAGGTCTTTGCTTCTCATCACTTTAAATATTTTTTGCCAATCCCTTCTGGCCTGCAAAGTTTCTGATCTGTCTTGGTGTGGACCTCTTTGGGATCATCTTATTTGGGACCGCTACACTTCCTGGACTTGAGTATGTTTTTAATTCATCAGGTTAGGGAAGTTTTCAAGTAGGTTTTCCTTCAAATAGGTTCTGGATCCTTTGCTCTCTTTGTTCTCCTCCTAGTACCTCTATGATGTAGCTATTGTTACGCTTCATGCTGTACCAAAGATCCCTTAAACTATCCTTCTTTTTAAATTCTTTTTTCACTTTGCTGCTCTGATTGCATGTTTTTTGCTACCTTGTTTTCCATTTTCTGATTCCATCCTCTCTGTCATCCACCCTACTGATTATTCCTTGTAGTGTATTCTTCCTTTAGGTATTGCATTCTTCATTTCTGGTTGCTTCATTTTTATGGTTTCCATATCCTTTTTAATCTTGTTATTTCTTTGTTGAAGTTCTCACTAAGTTCTTTGAGAATCCTTATAACCGTTTTTTTAATCTATATCTGGTAAATTGCTTGCCTCCATTTCATTTAGCTCTCCTCCTATTTTTTTTTTTGGGGGGGGCAAGATTCTTTGTCTCCCCGTTTGACTGACTCTTTGTGTTCGTTTCTATATATTAGGTAGATATGCTATTACTTCCAGTCTTGATAGAGTAGCCTTACATAGTAGGTGTTCTGTGGGACCCAGCGGCGCAGTCTCCTTGATCAGCTGACATGGGTGCTCTAGAAATATCCATTGTTTGGGTTATATGGGCTCTTCTGTTGTAATTTAGTCTTGATTGCTACTAGCCCCCTAGTACCTGGGATCAGCCCTCAAAATGGCTAATTGCTAGGCTCAACCCTGACCTTGACATGCAAGCTGCTGTGCCGGTACTAACTACACAAAGCAGAATTTTCCTCAGCAGGGTTTGATGCCCACAAAAATCTCACTTTGGTTATGCCACTTGTGAAGTTAATCGGATCCTGCTCTAATGTTATCTGAAGCCAGTTACTTGGTGTGTTGGTTCTGGACTTCTGTGAGGGATTCTGGACTTCTGTGAGGCCAATGTCAGATGCTGCCTGTGGCTGGGCCTGGGCAACCTGTTTGGAGCTACAAAGTGATCCATAGTTTGTGGCTTTCTCTGCTAACCCTGGGTATGGCTGGGAGGGACCTAGCTGTGCACCAAGGCCACTTTTACCACCACCAAGTCTAGGGGTGGGATAGTTAATGTCCCAAAGCAACCTCAGATTTGCCTCTACCTTCCTCCACCTGCTGGCTGCCTGAAAAGCTCATTCAGTAAAAGAGCCTCTGACAGTATTTGAGTTTCATAAAGTAGGTTCTCAGGGAATCACCATCAAGTGGTGTTCACCATATTGATGCAGGTTTAAACTCAGTGCCAGTGCTGGGTCTGAGGCCACTCAACAAATTTGTCAGTGTATACCAAATCTAGCTACCATTCACCAGGTACTTCCAAACTTTTGTGGTTTGGGGCAGGGTCTCAGGGAGTTGTCAGGGTGGGGCCAGCAGAGTCTGTCCAGCCCAGAGAGACCAAGATTTGGCTGTGTTGGAAGGGTCCTGCACCGGTCAGACATGAGGGAAAAATAGACCTTGTTTTAGAGCCACACAACAAAGTCCATCCCAGATTCTGTTAATAGCCTGATCTCAGCAGTACGGGACCCCCCTGGAATTAGGAGGATGGTGCTAGCTGATCTCCCATGAGGAAGAAGTGCCAGTTAAGCTTGGGGATGGTAGGGGGAGTGGCCAGAGCCATACCACTCAGGCTGTCCAAGATTCTGCTTAGAACTCAGCAGGTGGGGCCACCAGAAGTTGAGCAGATGGGGTCACCTGAGGCCTGGAGAGTGGGCCTAGAGAATCTTCCATGAGGGGAAGGTGCTAGTCAGTTTTATAGGAAAGTGGGTGATATGGCCCTCACCCTAAGGTATACCACTCAGTCCTTGACACCTCTTGAGTCTGCTCAGAACTCCGCAACCTATACTAAGCAGTTGCCTCCTCAGGAGGGCTTGGACTCCACAGGGTTGGGGTATAAGGAGTTCAGAGGGTGGGGCAGTTGCATTCCCCAGGCTGATACTAAGGAGGTGAGTGCTCTATCCAAGAAAGATGTTTGCAGTACAGGAGTGTGACTCAGCACCAGGATCCAGGCAGCTGTCCTCCTCAACTCTCTCCCCAGAGCTATAAACCCCAGTGTCTCTTCACACAACTCAAGTCTGCTTCACCCTACCTCTGCTGGAGCCCAAGGTCAGTGGCTGGCACATTGGCCCTTTAGGAGTATGCCAGTATCTCCAGCAGACTCCTATCTCTCCATTGCAGATAGAATCCCCTCTGATTTTCACAGCCAGATGTTATGCGGGGCCTCTTCCCAGTTCTGGTGCTCTAGACACACCTGAGATATCCCTCTGGAATCTCTGTTGCCACCAGTGGGAGCAGGGCGAGCCCTTTTCATGTCTCCACCCTTCCTACCAGTGTCAATGTGGCTTCTTCTGTAAATCATTGGTTATAAGACTTCTGTTCAGGCAGTCTTCAATTGGTTCTTCAGGTTGATTGTCCTATATTTTTATTGTAATTCCAGTTTGGTCCTGGGAGGAGGTGAGTGTAACATCCACTTAGTCTGCCACCATCGTGGACTTTGGAACAAATAAACCTCTGGCTCCTTGCATTTCAAGAAGGCCAGGTTAGATTTCTAGTTCCTCAGCCTCTGAGACTTCCTCTAACGTAGTGTTGTTCAATAGAACTTTATGAGATGGTGAAAATGTTCTGTGATATCTGTGACATCTAATGTGATAGCCACTAGTTACATGTGGTGATTAAGCTCTTGAAATGTGGCAAGTATGCTGATAAACTACATTTTAAGTTCTATTTAAATGTAATTAATTTACATTTAAATGTAAATAGCCACATGTGGCTAATGGCTATAACATTGGACAGTGCAGCTACAGAGGATTATGAACAATATGTTACACTTGGGAGGGTTTAATTGAAGACGTCAATATATCAGTCATAATAAATGATGAAGGATTAAGCTTGGACAATACTGCAATCTACTCCTCTGCCAGAAAATGTATAGACCATGTTTAGCTGCATACAAACTTGAGAAGGAAATCAACACACAGCAATGTAATAAATTGAAAAGGCAATTTCAAAGGAAATATAAGTAACATTCAGTTAACAAACTATATTAAAATGGAGACAGAAGGAAAATGTTCTTTTCAAAGGCAAAGGAGCCAAAAATTCATGGTAAAAAATCTTCCCCTTTCTCATCCAACTAGAGAACAGAAGCAGAACAAAAAAGAAAGATTAGGAAGGACTATGGGTAAGCCCAGAGTCTCATTGTTTCAATGTGTGCAAGTATTTATGTGGCAAGGGAGAAATTGGTAACGACTACAAAACCATTGATTTGAAAAGGTGTGAGCCAATGGGGAACTATGGTCCAAAACATTAGTACCATTGTAATCCAGAAAACCCCAGGAACTTGCAAATCAGACTATTTATTTTGCTAGCATGACAAAGGTAACATTTCAGATGATTTGCTTCTATGGTCAGCACTCTGAAGTTACTGTTCTATGCTTTCTGGTTAAAAAGAAAACAACAAAAAAGCAACACAAACAAAACATCCTAAACCTCTCTTTATTGTAATCATGCATAGCCAGCTATGAATGTAAATTCTTTGACAAGAAAATAAAAATATACCCCCAGGATGCAAATTAAATTATGCTTCCCTGAAATTCTCATTTTGTATTATTTTAGGAAGTGCTGCATCTGTCATTACTATTTAGCACATATTCACCATGTTATATCAGTGGTGATGGTGGGCTTTCTTTCTGGAAGATACATTTCTTTCACATTCACTTCTTGCAACTTGTTTTCACTTGTGTAGAGATAATTTAGAGAATTTTTAGATGTTTAAATGCTGGTCTTTAAAAATATTAATATTTCAGCATGCATTTCTTACTGCAGAGGACAAAATGGCAGATTTTCTTTAGTTATTATATATTGGTGATATTTTATTGTTGTTTGAAGCATTAAAAATCTCATTAATTGGCTACTTATTTATTCAAGTGTACATAGTATATCCTAAAAAGCACATAAAACTAGTCTGAATGACTTAAAAAATAATTCAATTCAACATGTACCTTGCTTTCCAAAAAATAACTAGCATGGGGATAGCCATGCAATGTGTTTAAAATTCACTCTTAGTATAACTTGTGGAACAAAATGAGTGGCACATCAGGAGCCATAGAAAAGGAGTGCCATAGTTGTCCAGCTGAAAGCAAGTTACCTGGTGGGAGATTGCATTTAATTTTTGCTTGTGTTTTAAAATCTGTCTTTCCTTTTTATAATAACATAGTAATATATAAATACTAAAGAAAACCATAGATTAAAACACAACTATTGCTAATATTTCGGTTAATTTTTTGCATCTTTAGGTTTATTTCACATATCTGTAATCATACATTTTCAACACTTATTGTTTTGCTTGGCATTAAAAGACTAACATGTTTCCCATTGCTTTATAACATTTAGAAACACTATGTTCTTACTGCCTATAAACTTTTGACCAAATCCACTATGACTGAGTGGTAATTCAAAGACTCAGGAATCATTATCTAGTCTGTAGATTACTCAGAACTCTTAATGTTGTTTGAAATTCCCCTGCTTGTTATAATCTTCAAAAGTAGTTTAATTTGACACATAAGATGAGCAAAATCAGTAAAATTTCCTTCTTATATATAATCTAGTTGATTGAGCTCTTTTAGAAGAAAGGCAAAACTAATTTAAGAAACTACCTTTAAATTCTCAGATTGTCACTCATTGTAGTCTCCTTAGTTCCACAGTCTGAAGGCGAATGGGAAGCACCTGAGAAGGTTAGATGCCAGAAGAGCAAAGTGCTTGGGGACAGAGGTTAAAGAGCATTTCTTAACCTGCTAAAGGGTGAAGCAGTGCTTAGAAAGAGAATCAGGAAACGTCTGGTCTCAAATTCTCCCAGAGGATGTCGACTTTTTTCGAGGCACAGCCAAGGTGGCTGTACCCGTGTTGAATTATCTAAATAGTCTTTGGTTCAATAGGCTAGGGAAAAGCCAGGAGCCTGTTCAAGATCAGAGAAACCAAGGAAAGAAAGTAATTTTCAGATGTAAGAGGAAAGATCAAAGACACTGAAGATGTCAAAGGAGTGAAGAGAGAAATTTCCATCGGGTTTGGTAAGATAAATTCTGTCTAAGGTCCCCTAAGAGAAAATGTTTAGTAAAATTCGTAAGAATAAAAAGTTCACATTATTAAGAGGCTTTGGAGTAGGTAAAGAATTAATTGAAGTAGTAGGTATAGATTACAAATTTGAGGCTCTTAAATGTAGAAGGAATTAGTGAAATAAGATAATTTCTTTAGGATTTAGCATTCATAAGTATGCTCTTAAGATAGAGTCTGTACTAGTTTTCTAATGCTGCTGTACATTTTCACAAGCTTATTGACCTAAAATAACACAGTTCTGTAGGTCAGAAGTCTAATATGGTCTCGTGGGGCTAAAACAAGGTGCCAGCAGGGCTATCCCTTACTGTGGGCTTAGGGAAGGATTCATTCCCTTGCCTTTTCCAGCTTCTAGAGGCCACCAGCATTCTTGGGCTTGTGACCCTTTTTCACCATCTTCAAAGGTAACAAAGGCAAGTCAGGTCCTTCTCACGTGGCATCACTCTGGCCTTGCTTCTGCTGTCATTTTCTTCTCTGACCTTCTTCTGCCTCTCTTCCACTTTCATGGGCTTCATGCTTCAATTGGCCTCACCTAGAAGATCCAGGATAAATTTCCCATCTTAAGGTCCTTAATTGCATCTGCAAAATTCCTTTTGCCATGGAAAGTAACTCTCACAGGTACTAAGATTAGGATATGGACATTTTAGGAGGCCATTATTCTGCTTGCTACCATACCTGCAGCTATGTGTAAACTGAGATAAAAGAATTCAGTGAAGAGGAACATACTGAATTGATGACAGGGGAGAATAAGTACTATAGGGCATTAAGATGCTTCAGCACTCAAGAAAGACAGGTTAGCCCTAACCGGTTTGGCTCACTGGATAGAGCGTCGGCCTGGGGACTGAAGGGTCCCAGGTTCGATTCCGGTCAAGGGCATGTACCTTGGTTGCGGGCACATACCCAATAGAGGGTGTGCAGGAGGCCACTGATCGATGTTTCTAACTCTCTATCCCTCTCCCTTCCTCTCTGTAAAAAAATCAATAAAATATATATTTAAAAAA
>NW_006296965.1:706794-712638 GCF_000327345.1 Myotis davidii | reverse complement strand
GTCGCTATGATGTGCACTGACCACCAGGGGGCAGACTCTCCGACTGATAGGTTATGTTGCTGCTAAGGTCCAGCTGATCTGGACTGAGCGAGATGGGCTGGACATACCCTGGAGCCCTCCCGCGGTCTCTCCCCGGCTGGCCAACATCCCCCGTCCCTCCCTGGTCCTGATCCGTGCACCAGCGGGGTCCCTTGGCCTGGTCTGCACCCTCTCACTATCCGGGACCCCTTAGGGATGTCAGAGAGCCGGTTTAGGCCTGATCCCGCAGGTCAGGTCAAGGGACCTCACTGGTACATGAATTCATGCATTGGGTCTCTAGTATACCTATAAGGTGCTTGATCAGACTCTTGATGGCACGTTTACATTCTTGAATATTCTATTAGTGATCTGTCTTCCCCATGAATAACCTTGTAGATAACACAAAGCCATATGCCTCACTTTCTCAAGTGAATTAACACTGGACAGGAAAAAGTCACATTTTAAATATATTCTAGATCTTGGAGTATTATTTAAAGAGAGTTCTTTTCCCTCAGGATTAAAAATTTCCGTTAATAGGAAAATTATTAAATTTTAACACTTACCATTTTACCACTTTCATAAATTTTCTGAGATCTCTCAGATAGCTACAAGACAAACCAAATGCTGAACCATTTATTCTAAGTATTTCCTTTGGTTGGAAAAGATCTGTCAGCACCTATCTGTATACACACCCAGAGTGCCATACTTGTCAGCAAGCCTGCTGTGTCAGAACTCACAGCTTCGCCTTTATTTAGTTAATAAAATATTTAGATTATGCATATGAGCTGTTAATTTTGTTATTGGCATTCAGGCTGTCACTTCATCAGTGCCTCTTCTATGCATAATCTTTCAAATGAAACCAATAGTTCCTCTTTCCCCTTGTGTTCCTAAGATGCTGTACTCCAGTGGGAAGAAATGGGTAGAAATCCATTACACAGACCACCCTGTAATCAGATTTTTGTCCCCTTCACCTTATCCTTTATTTCCCTTCCTCAAATACAGATATAACTTAAAGTGGAGGAAATTGCTACAGACATACCTCGTTTTATTGCATTTTGCATTACTGCGCTTCACAGGTGTTATGTATTTTACAAACTGAAGGCAAAACCCTCCACCAGCATTAAGATAATGAATCCCTTTATTGTGGTGGTCTGGAACCAAACCCACAATTATCTCTGAGGTGTGCCTATATTGAAGTTGTATAGCAGCTTTTTGTGCAAATTTGCTTGCTTAGCAAACTGTTTTCTCATGTGTCAATACCTCAATACTTGCCCTTCTGCCTTTATTCTGCATTCTATCCTTTCTCACCACGGCCATGGCAAGGCATTGAGACATCCTCTTGATCACTCATCCTTAGCTTCTGTTCTATTACTAGTTCTTGGTCTGTAACTTTCTCCAATCTTTCTCATCCTAAACAGCAACAAATCAAGCCCTTCCTAAACCTCACTTTTCCCTTTCATTATGATTTTATCTCTTTTCTTTCTAACAAATGCATGGTTATTTCAAAATAAAATATACTTGCTTTCTCAAGTTCTTCACTTTCCGTCATTCCCAACCTGTGAGGGAGGCAAGTATCAAAACAACAGAAAGCTTACTTTAAAAAATGCAGTTTCTCTGCCATGTTGCAATTTGACATTTCCTTTGGGAAAGTGGTACTTCAATTTTGGAAAATGCTCCCTAGCTGATTTTCTTGTGAAAATCACTACTGTAATGCAATTCCTCAGAGTTAACACTCACTAGTCCCCAGAGTCTTCTCACTATATGCCTTCCAACTGGCAAACTCTGATGTTGTTTTTCAGTTTTGTCTTAGCTGAGCTCCCTGAAGTCTGTGAACTTGCTGACCATACCTTTTTGGTAATCCTTTCTTGCCTAAGTTGGTTTCCTTTTTACCATTTCCTTCATTTCCATTTACTGCTAATACTGCTGTTTCTCCAGCCACTCTTCTCTTTGTCCATGATCTCCTTGAGGGTCTGGGGTCTGTAAATTTTCAGCCCATTTATACACTGACAAGTCTCACATATGCCCCACTCTTCCCTGATCATAGACAAGTGTATGTTTCTGCTTCACGTACCTGGCATCTTAACATTCATCTAAGTCCTACTCAAATTTTAAATTATTTAGTTGAAATATTTTAATCATTTATCTGTCTGTCCTTCCTACTAGTCTGTGAACTCATTAAAAGCATATATATTCTAATATTTCCAGCACCGTACACTGTGTGGAGTAAAGGATCAAATATTAGAAACTAATATAGTTCATAATAATCTTGTCTGTGAATACAGTAAGTAAACTCTATATAGAATGGTCAAATTAACACAAAAACTTTCCATAGGATTCTTAAATAACTGAAAAGTAACATAAGAATGTGACATGTGGTAAATGATAAAGGAACATTTCAATTAAATTTCTCTGGGCATATTCATGACTTATAACTGTTGAAAACATTTTCCTGCACACCTAAAATATGAGAAATTATTTATTCTATGAAAATAATAGGTAGTATTAGCTTCACCATTTAAGTATCAGTAAAGTTATTATGGAGAAAGGAATTGAGGTTTAATTGAAACAATTATGGTCTAATATAGTGGTTTTCAATCTTCCTAATGCCGCAACCCTTTAATACAGTTCCTTATGTTGTGGTGACCCCCAATTTCATTGTTACAAATTGAACATACTTAAAGCATAGTGATTAATCACAAAAACAATATGTAATTATATATGTGTTTTCTGATGGTCTTAAGCGACCCCTGTGAAAGGGTCATTTGACCCCCAAAGGCAGCCGTAGGCAAACTACGGCCCACGGGCCGGATCCAGCCAGTTGAAATGAATAAAACTATTGAAAAAAAAAAGACTGTACCCTTTTATGTAATGATGTTTACTTTGAATTTATATTAGTTCACACAAACACTCCATCCATGCTTTTATTCCGGCCCTCCGGTCCAGTTTAAGAACCCATTGTGGCCCTCGAGTCAAAAAGTTTGCCCACCCCTGTAATCTAGACTGAAGAACTGTATTGGATTAAAATGTACATGGGTTTCAGAAGCAGGAGAAAGGAATATGACATTCTTCCTCATCTACTTTTACTTGGGGAGCAGACAGATCTATAAGTGACATACTTGCTTTGTGACTTACTTGGATTAAAATTTGCAAATAATTATGTAAATTACTTATATTAATTTTAAATGTATATTTATATTGCATAAACCTAAATGTAAACAAAGCACTAAAATCTAGTATCCAGTTTTAGAATTATGGACACAGGTTCAAAAAATTTTGTTTAAAACTGAACTTAAAATTAATGTAGAATTCAGCCTGGGAATTTTCAGAGCAGGTGTGTTATGTCCAGAACAACTGTAGATGCAGTTCGCCAAATTGAAATAATGACAAAATTGAACCTATTTCATTGCTGAAGGTTTTGTTACATAGGAAGTGTAGTAGTCACCTGTATCCATGAGAGATGCATATCGAGACCCTTCTCTGATTTCCTGAAATCTCTGATAGAACCAAATACAATCCTATATATAAGAAGGCTTGTGACCCTGATGACCAAAATGACAATTGGATGGGTCACCATGAGGTGCATTGAGCATCTCTCGGTCCCTTCCCCCCTCCGCCCCCCTTCCCCATTTACAGTCTCCAATTGCAGCATGGTGAATGGGGAACCACCACGAATGGAACAGCGGGGTGGGGTTGGCGAGCAGGTGGAATGGTGGCCTCTTGGTTCCTGGCCACAGGCTCTGGGGAACCAGAGCCATGCTGTGATCAGGGAACCATGGGGAACTGAGGTGAGTGGCAGCGGGGTGGGACTGGAGAGCTGGGTGAAATGGTCGACCTCTTGATCCCTCCCCCAGCCCTCAGGCTCCAATTGCAGCTTGGCAAAAGGGGAACCATGGTGAACCCAGGTGAGTGGCAGTGGGCGGGAAGAGGGCGGAACAGTGACCTCTTGTCCCTCCTCACAGTCGCAGGCTCTGAGGAACTGGAGCCATGCTGTGATGGGAACCACAGAGAACCAAGGGATGACAGCAGGGACTGGTGAGTGGGCAGAAGATGGCCTAGCCCTAACCGCACACGATTTTGTGCATGCTGGGCCTCTAGTATACCTGTAATAATGTCCAATTCATAAAGTAGAGCACAGTAAGATATTAACAACAATAATCCTATCTAATAAAAGAGAAACATGGTAATTAGCCGTACAACTGCTACCCTTCCCATTGGCTAATCAGGGGGATATGCAAATTAACTGCCAACTAAGATGGCGGTTAATTTGCATATGTAGGCATAATGCTGGGAGGCGAAAGGGAGGGGTGGAGCTGGCAATGGGAGCTGGGCAGGGACAGAACTGGCAGTCTGGGGAGCTAGGGGTCCCTGACCAGGCCTAAAGCCTTGGCCAAAGGTGTTAGGCCTGGGCAGGGGTGGAGCCTGCAATCGCCTGGGATCTGGGGGTCCCCTACACAGACCTAATGCCTTGGCCAGAGGCGTTAGGCCTGGGCAGGGGCAGAGCCTACAACCTCAGGGAGCGGCGAGTTCCCTGCCCAGGCCTAAAGCCTTGGCCAGAGGCATTAGGTCTAGGCAGGGGCTAAGCCTGCAACTGGGGAACTGGGGGACCCCTGCCCAGGCCTAATGCCTTGGCCAGAGACATTAGGTCTGGGCAGGGGTGCAGTCAGCAATCGAGCAGCTGGGGGTCCCCTGCCCAGGCCTAATGCCTTGGCCAGAGACATTAGGTCTGGGCAGGGGTGCAGTCAGCAATCGAGCAGCTGGGGGTCCCCTGCCCAGGCCTAATGCCTTGGCCAGAGACATTAGGCCTGGGCAGAGGTGGAGCCTGCAATCGCCTGGAGCTGGGGGTCCCCAGCCCAGGCCTAATGCCTCGATCAGAGGCATTAGGCCTGGGCAGGGGCAGAACAAGCCATCGCCCCAGCCCAGGCCTAATGCCTAATCCTGGGCAGGGGCGGAGTCAGCAATCCTGGGCAGCCGGGGGTCCCCTGCCCAGTCCTAATACCTTGGCCAGAGGCATTAGGTCTAGGCAGGGGCAGAGCGGGAGATCGCGGGGAGCTGGAGGGTCTCCTGCCCAGGACTAATGCCTCCACCAGAGGCCTTAGGTCTTGGCAGGGGCGGTGCCAGAAATTGTGGGTAGCAGGGGCGGAGCTGGGAATGGTCGGAGCTGGGGGTTCCCTGCCCAGGCCTGATGCTTGGGCCAGAGGCATCAGGCCTGGGTGGGGGCGGAGCCGGGGATTGCGGGGATATGATGGTCCCCTTGCCCAGGCCTGAAGCCTGGGTCAGAGGCGTCAGGCTTGGGCGGGGGGCAGGGCCAGTGATTGGAGCGAGATGGGGTCCTGGGCCAGAGGCATCAGGCCTGGGCCAGGGGTGGAGCCAGCAAGCGAAGGGGTCTGGGGTTCTCCTGCCCTGTCCTGACGCCTGAGCCAGAGGCATCAGGCCTGGGCAAGGGGCCGATCCTGCGATTGGAGGGTGATGGGGGTCAATGCCATTGTCTGAGGCATCAGGCCTGGGCGGGGGGTGGAGCCATCAATTGGAGGGGTGTGCAGGTCCCCTGCTCAGGCCTGATACCTGGGCCAGAGGCGTCAGGCCTGGGCGGGGGTGGAACCAGCTATGGGAGGGAGATGGGGGTCCCCTGCCCAGGCCTTATACCTCTGGTGGAGGCATCAGGCCTGGGCAAGGGGCCAATCTGGCAATCGGAGGGTGATGGAGTTCAATGCCTCTGGCCAAGGGGTCAGGCCTGGGCAAGGGTGGAACCTGTGATCAGGGGAGATGGGGTTCCCTTGCCCAGGCCTGAAGCCTGGGCCAGAGGCGTCAAGCCTGGGGCGGGGGAGG
>NW_006296965.1:668509-706670 GCF_000327345.1 Myotis davidii | reverse complement strand
AAAAAATATTTTTACATGAAAGACACATCTTGAAAATGCCTAAAAATGTTGTCGTTTTTTCATGGTGATGGGACTGGAGTCCGTGTTGATGAAAAAACCTTGCTGGCTGCAGTGACTGGCAGTAGCTGCAGCAGTGGGGTGATGGGGCTGATTCCTTCCCCTGATCAGCCTGGTCACCTCCCACAAAGGGAGGCCAGACTGTGGCTTAGGCCTACATGAAAGACACATCTTGAAAATGCCTAAAAATGTTGTCGTTTTTTCATGGTGATGGGACTGGAGTCCGTGTTGATGAAAAAACCTTGCTGGCTGCAGTGACTGGCAGTAGCTGCAGCAGTGGGGTGATGGGGCTGATTCCTTCCCCTGATCAGCCTGGTCACCTCCCACAAAGGGAGGCCAGACTGTGGCTTAGGCCCGCTCCCCAAGGGGAGCAGGGAGCAGGCCTAAGCCGTCAATAGGACATCCCCTGAGGGCTCCCAGTATGTGAGAGGGGGCAGGCTGGTGTGAGGGACACCCCCCCCCGCCCAGTGCACGAATTTAGTGCATCGGGCCCCTAGTTAATAATAAAATAGAACAATTATAATAATACCCTGCAATAAAAGTTATGAGAATGGCACTGGGGGACATTATTAAGAAGAGAAGAGATAGAATAATCTAATTTTAAATAGGACATATGTCTCAGCTGTAGAAAATTTTAGAAGCAAAACAAGACACTCATCATTAGCTTCTAGATTACAGGCATATACTTTTGGACTAGATTTTTTTTACCTTGATCAGGAATGAGCCACAGTAAAGGATTTAACCACAGTAAAGGATTACATAGGATCTTTGAAGTATTACAGCTTTCCACACAAATTGCATTGCCATAGGTCACCCAAGCATTCTCTGGAAAGATGGTTTACACTTATAGTCAGTCACATACAAAAACAATAGTTGAATTGTTGAAATGAAGTGTTTGAGTGACAAGTTTTGTCTCACAGCCTGATAAAAATCTTTAGCACTCTGAGTGTAAAATAATCTACAAGGCTTTCACAAACAGGATTCCTTTCCAGGGTTGATGGGAAGGTTACAAAAATCCTAAAAGGCTTTTGAAAATCACTGACTCAAATAGAAAATTCATGAAAGCTGAGACGAAACCAAATTAAGTTGGCCCACCTCAACTCAGTGTTATAAAATATTTGCCAAAATGCTTCTCAAGTGAAATACAGAGGAGGCAAGTTTGTTTGTATACAAAATCACTCAGGTGCCTCTGGAAATCAGTAACTGTGAAGTGCAAAGCTATATCTCTCAATTCATACATATATTATTGGAAAATTATGGATAAGATGGCCAAGTGGGACAGAATAATAAAAAATCCAGAGTTATATAAAATGAGCGAGGCTTTTTGATTATTTCAACAACAGGTGAGTATTAATTCATATGTATCTCTAAATATTGATGGTCACAGAAAGTCTTATTTAGAAACATATATGCCCATAAGAAATAAATTCACTTTTTAAAAATAATTGAATTTTTAAAATATTTTTTACACTGAAGCTGGTCTTAAAAAAGCACAAGAATTTGCAAGGATGTTGAGGAATGGTGATGATGGGTAAGAATATAGAAAAAAGCAACAAAGAAAATATTAGGACAAGAACCTAATTACATAATCACCAAATCAGAAAAATAGTGCTGCAAAGGTTTTTAGAAATGTCAGCTAGTCTATCTTCTCTGTCTTTAGGCAAACTTACTCATAGTTTTAAAAAAATCCCATACTTGTTTTAAAGGCTAGCAAATAAAAAAGATTTTCCAAGCTTATGTTCAGAGCTTAACAGACCCCCTCTGTCAGCAGATCTTTCCAGATATCTAACCTAAATCCCATAAGCTGTAAGTCTATTTGTTCCAGTTAGAACACAGAAAAAAATAAGTTGTTATAATGATCTATAGTAATAAACTTTAATGCAATTCAAATAAATAATGAATAATAAGAAATATTTACAAAATAGCCAAAACCGGTTTGACTCAGTGGATAGAGCGTTGGCCTGCGGGCTGAAAGGTCCCAGGTTCGATTCCGGTCAAGGTCATGTACCTGGGTTGTGGGCACATCCCTGGTGGGGGATGTGCAGGAAGCGACTGATCGATGGTTCTCTTTCATCGATGTTTCTGACTCTCTATCTCTCTCCCTTCCTCTCTGTAAAAAATCAATAAAATATATTTTAAAAAAGAAATATTTACAAAATAAAAATATTACTCCC
This sequence comes from Myotis davidii, assembly GCF_000327345.1. NCBI lineage: Eukaryota > Metazoa > Chordata > Mammalia > Chiroptera > Vespertilionidae > Myotis > Myotis davidii. The sequence goes on along the minus strand of NW_006296965.1, from coordinate 704,439 downwards.
TTATCTTAATTCATATATAATTATTTGTTTAATCTAATTTTTGTTGTAAAAGTATATGAAACGCCATCATATTTTTAAAAAGATGATTTTAAAGACTGCAATACAGATTTTTGAGATGGTAGCATTATTGTGGAGACCAAATACTCATATTCCAGCATAGTGTGCAAGTCAAAATGATGTTCTTGAGAGAATTATAAATTGAGCCATTTGAGAGTCATTGTGCTGAACAATCAGCTATTGAAGTCTTCTTTCCTTTCTCCCTCCTTCTATTCATTTCTTTCAGAGACACTATCATTTAGCTTTAGTTCTGGATTGTTTTCTGAAACATTAAATCTTTAAGGGAAGAAAACAGAATTGGCTAGCATATTTATCATACTATTTATGATTGCATGGGACTGATAATTGTAATGTTGCTGGCATCATTTAAGTTTTATGGAGAGGGAGTTTAGATTCAATCCTAAAGATTGCAATACTTGGCAGAAATTTAGCACTTACTCATTTTTTATTTACTTGTTTATTTATATATTTATTTTTGTGAAGTTTTAAACAGTTTCATTTTATCTTTTGCATTTGGAAACTTAAAGTCACTGAAACATCAGAGATTTTTTAAAAATATATATTTTTCAATCACAGTTTACATGCAACACTATTTTGTATTAGTTTCTGGTATGCAGTACAGTGGCCAGACAATCATATACTTTACACAGTGATCCCCCGGACATTTCAAGTACCCACCTGGTACCACACATAGTTATTACAATATTATTCACTGTATCCTCATACTGTATTCCACATCCTGTGACTATTCTGTAACTACCAATTAGTACTTCTTAATCCCATCACCTTTTGTACCTGGCTGCCCAACCTTTCACCTACCTGGCCGCCACCAATCCATTCTTATTACCCTGAATCTGTTTCTTGTCTTTTAGATTCCACATAGAAGTGAAATCATATGATTTTTGCCTTTCTCTGTCTGACTTATTTCACAATATACTCTAGGCCCATCCATGCTGTCAAAAATGGTAAGATGTGATTGTTTTTTATGGCTCAGTAACATTCCATTGTATATATTTACCACCAGGTTTTTATCCACTCATCTATTGATTAGGACTTGTGTTGTTTCCATATCTTGGCTATTGTAAGTGACACTGCAGTGATCATAGGGGTCCATACATTCTTTCAAATGAGTTTTGGGTTTCTTCAGATATATCCCCAGAAATGGGAACACTGGGTCATAAGACAGTTCCATTTTTAATTTTTTGAGGAATCTCCATACTGTTGTCCATAGTGGCTGCACGGATCTACATTCCCACCAAGAGTGCACCAGGGTTATCTTTTCTCCACATCCTTGTCAACGCTTGTTTATTGATTTATTGATGATGGTCATTTTGACAGTTGTGAGGTGATATCTCTTTGTGGCTTTAATTTGCATTTCTTTGATGATTAGTGATGTTGAGCATCTTTTCATATGTTTGTTGACCATCAGTATATTCTCTTTGGAGAAGTATGTATTCAGGTTCTGTGCTCATGTTTTAATTGGATTGTTTTATTGTTGTTGTTGTTGTTGTTGTTATGGTGTTGATTTGTCTGAGGTCTTTATAAATTTTGGATATTAACCTCTTATTGGATGTATCATTGGCATATATATTCTCCCATTTAGTAGGTTTTCTTTTTGTTCTGTTGATGATTTCCTTGGCTGTGCAAAAACTTTTTATTTTGATGTAATCCCATTTGTTTCTTTCTTGTTTCCCTTTTCTAAGGAGATATGTCAGAAAAAAATATTGGTAAGAGATTTTACTGCCTAAGTTTTCTTCTACAAGTTTTGTTGTATTAAATCGTTCATTTAAGCCTTTAATCCATTTTCAGTTTATTCTTGTATATGGTGTAATCAAGTGGCCTGGTCTCTCTCTCTCTCTCTCTCTCTCTCTCTCTCTCTCAATTCTGTCCAATTTTTCTAACACCATTTATTGAAGAGACTGTCTTTATCCCTTAGTATGCTCTTGCCCCCTTTTTCAAAAATTATTTGTCCATATACATGTCAGTTTATTTCTGGGCTCTCTGCTCTGCTCCAGTGAACTATAAGTCTGCTGTATGCCAGTACCATTCTGTTTTGATTATTACAATCTTGTAGTATAGTTTGTTATCATTAGTGTGATACCCCCAACTTTGTTCTTTTTTTGTCAAGATTGCTGTGGCTATTCAGGATTTTATGTGGTCCCATATAGATTTTTGGAATATTTGTTTAGTTCTTTAAAACATGCCATTAGCATTTTGCTAGGTATTGCATTGAATCTATAGATTGCTTTAGATAGTATGGATGTTTTAACTATGTTAATTCTTCCTGTCCATGAGCACAGTATATCCATCTGTTTATTGATATATTCTTCAATTTCTTTCTTCAGTGTCTTTGAATTTTCTGAATTCAGGTCTTTTACCTCCTTGGTTAGATTTATTCCTAGGTATTTGATTTATTGATGAAATAGTAAATGAGGTTGTTTTCTTAGTTTTTTTATGATAGTTCATTATTGGCATATAAAAATATAACCAATTTCTAAATATTTATTTTGTATCCTGCTATTTACTGAATTTATTTATCAGTTCTAGTAAATTTTTATGAAATCTTTATGGTTCTCTTTATATAAATCATGACATCTGCAAATAATGATAGTTTTTGTTGTTGCTGTTAACCCTTACCTGAGGATATTTTTCCATTGATTTTTAGAGAGAGTGGAAGAGATGGGGAGAGATAGAGAAACATCAATGTGAGAGAGAAACATCAGTTGTTTGCCTCCCACAAGCACGCTGACCAGAGCCAGTGATTAAGGCTACAACTGGGGTTTGTGTCCTCAATTGGAATTGAAACCAGGGCCATTCAGTCCATGGGCCAATGCTCTATCCACTGAGCAAAACTGGCTAGCACATTCTGACAGTTTTATTTATTTCTTCCCAATTTGAATGTCCTTTATTTCTTCTTCTTATCTGATTGCTATGGCTAGGACTTCAAGTATTTTGTTTAAGAAGAGTGGTGAAAGTGGACATTCCTGTCTTATTCTTGATCTTAAGGGAAATATTTTTAGATTTTCTTTTGTTAAATATAATGTTAGCTGTGGGTTTGTCATATATAGCCTTTTATATTGAAGTATTTTGCCTTTGTTGCTACTTTGTTGAGTATTTTTTTATCATAAAAGGGTACTGAATTTTGTCAAATGCTTTTGCTTCATCTATTGATATGATCATGTGATTTTTATCCTTCATTTTGTTTATGTGGAGTATCATGTTAATTGATTTGTGGATGTTGAACAATCTTTGCATCCCAGGAATAAATCCCACCTGATGATGGTGTATGGTGTTTTTAATATATAATATTGCTGAATTAGATTTGCTAATATTTTGTTGAGGGTTTTGCATCTATATTCATCAGGGATATTGGCCTATAATTTTCTCTCTTTGTACTACTTTTATCTAGTTTTAGAATTAGGATAATGCTTACCTCATAAAATGAGCTTGGGAGTCTTCTCTCCTCTTGACTTTTTAGACTAGTTTGAGGGGAATAGGTGTTAGTTCTTTTCATGTTTGCTAAACTCACCTGTGAAGATATCCAGCCTAGCACTGGAAGCATCACCAATTTTGAAAGAGAATCCTCTAAGATTTTTAATTCTTATCTTTTGAGACTAAGTTGATTTCTTGTGTTTTGATTTAAGATATTATACTACAACTTGCTTGTAATTGGTTAGAATTTGGGATATTTTTCCGTGAAGACTAGATATAATATTTTAGAAAAGACTAGATACAATAATTTTGCTATGAGGACTTACATGTTTATTACATATTTGATCATTTTCACTTGCCCTTTTAAAAGGATTCTTCTATTGCTTTTTTCAAAGAGAAAAAATTACAAATGAGACATAATACCTGTTTAAGGGAATACATTTTCTACTATGTCTTATAATCTTCACACTTAGAAAAATAATATCCTGTTTTATCAGGATTGTATTCTGGTAGTTTGCAATATTTTTTTAAAAAGCTATAAATAAATAAGAGGGAATTTTAAAAATTGGGTTTCTATTTTGAAGAAACATGGAATGAAAGAATTTTAACATTAGTTTTTAAGTATTTGAAAGCATGCTGGGCCAGTACTGATAAGCAACTGTTGTGGAATTCCTGATAAGGAAGGGCAAATGAGCATCGACTGCTCTGAGGTTATGTAAGGCAAGATCTTTAAAGATTTATTGACAGAGAAATTGAAACACTGACAACTGACTCCAGAAAAATTTAAGATACAGTAGAAAAATTTAAAAAAATATTTATTGATTTTTAGAGAGAGAGAGGGAACGAGAGAGAGAGGGAGAGAGAGAGAGAGAGAGAGAGAGAGAGAGAGAATGAGAAATATCAACTTCTTCCATTGATTTATGCATTCATTGATGCTTCCTATATGTTCCTTGACTTGGGATCAAACCCGCAACCTTGACATATTGGGATGGCACTCTAACCAACTGAGGTTCCCAGTCAGAGTGAAACTTTATTTTTAAGCATTTTTCTTATAGAAGAATATCATACTCGTCATGGAACAATCACTACACCATTTACGGAGTTATCATTTGCCCAAAATCCTTATGCCTGATTGTTGAGATTGAATATCTAATGAACAAAATGAACTGATGAACAAAATGGAACCAGAAACATGGATACTAGTACATGGAACAAACTGGCCAGTGCTTGAAGGTAGGGGTTTGGGGGTAACTGAATAAAGAAGGTGAAGGGATTAACTAAAGGACATATATGCATAATGTTAACATTAAACTTTTTAAATAAAAAAATGTCAGATACCTCCTTCCCTTTCATTTTCCCTTATCACAATTTGAATTCTTTCCAATATATACAGTTTATTTTAAGTTCTTTTAAGTACATTGGTTCTACATACAATTGTGGACATAGTTTGAATACTTTCCCAAATCAAGGGTGTAGCTAGGTACTTCAGGGAGAAAAAGCTGCATTTATCTATTTTCATAACAAAGTCCTATCTAGTCATTACATCAGGCCTTATGCCAATATCCAATTTCGCTCTATTTGCATGGATGGAAGAAGATAGTAATCACATTTGAATTGACCTGGCTAATAGTATATGAGTGGAAAATATTGTGTGACACTTCCACGGTAGACCTATTTTAAGAAGTGGCAGATGGAACTCCAAGTTTCATCCCTTCTGTGTTGACTTAGTGTGCAACCAGATGGTTTGTAAACTTTCAAGAAAAATTAATAGGAGGATGTATAGATGTTTTGTGGCTAAATGCCTGGCACCATTGTTATTCTCGTCTTTATCCAACCTACTAATAACCAGGATGGTTCAGTTTTTTTTCCTGGTAAGGTAAGAACATCCATTTGAGGTTTGGGTTTCCTCTAAATAGTGATTTAAAATTTTTTACTTTCCACATGTATAGCTTTAGGTTTTTACCTCTGTACTGTCAGTGATCGTAAGTATTTCAATGGGTGTATTCACCAAAAACCTTAGGGGAAATGCCTCTGAGCTCTGTGGAGGACATAAATAGGTGTTTGGTTCCTTTTCCTGACAAACTGGATGTGATTGCTCTTATGATGAGTTTTAACACTACCAATGAGCATACCGTACGTTAGACACATGTTTTTTTATGATCTTTAAAGCTTAATTTATTTATGTAGCCCATGGCTAAGATAATAATTTATAAGTTTCTGAGTTGCTGGGATTGGTTTCAGGTTTGAAAGTGTTCTGCTTTGGGCAGAAATGAAAGTATTGCTTCACTGCAAGTCATGCATTCAGAAAAACATATATATTATTACTAATAGGAAACTTCTCTGCAAGTTCATTTATTATTAGTACTTGGAGGCAGTGTACAATATTATGTAGAATACATGTAAGGGAAATGTTACCCACATATTGGTCACCTGCAGGGGTGGAAAACCTTTTTTTCTGCCAAGGGCCATTTGGATATTTATAATATCATTTATGGGCCATACAAAATTATAAACTTAATAATTAGCCTGCTATATTTGGTCAAACATTTAATTAACTCACCCCTAATGCCTTGGCAGGGCCAGAACAAATGATATCTTGGTCTTATATGGCCCTCTGGCTAAATGATCCTGATCCTTGGAGAGACAACTTTATAGATTATATGTAGTTAACCATTCTATGCATTATTGCAGCTTGAGACTTTTAAAATGCATGCTTTGGATTGAGTTAAAGAAGAAAATGTTATTTCCCCCTCATTTAAGCCCGATTATTTTTATGTCAATGTATTATCAGAGCAAATTAAATGAACTAGAGACTATAGGAAAAATAATTAAAATAAATTAGTATTAAATCTCTATTTCTGACTACTTCTTGGCAAAAGATTATGTAAAATTCTTCTTGGGTGTCTTGAGAATGAAATCCACTTTCTCTAACTGTCAGATAAAATGAAATAATTTGTAATTTCAAAGGGTCAGAACAAGCAAAAGCTATGATACTAGCTTATGGTTCAAAAAAATAGATAAATAGGGGGAAACCCTATTATTGCTACTCAATATTCTGGAGATAAAACAATAAGCAAGATACAGTCTTCCCTGCAAGACTCCATTGGCCACTTGGTTTGACAAAGGACACCAGAAGGCCAAATATTTTAGTGAGTGTAGAAGTGTCATGCAAAAAATAAAATTTTTAAATCTGAGATCTTATAATATTTAATGTTTATTGCATATATCAGAAGGCTTCAAAAATTTTAGCAAGTACAAAATTGTATTGAGTAAAATGATTAAAGGTTTTCAATCTGGTGTTAAGGGAGAGCTGGGGGTTGAGGGAGTGAAATCCTATGTTTCTAATCACATCAAGGAGATTTATTCTTCCTACTTCAACAAAGTTGATAAAAGAGTCCTAAATTTTATAAATTCTATGTAATTTTTAGTGGATCTCATTAATGGCCCTTCTCATTTTGATCATAAAATATTTGTCTGAATAAATATACAGGAAAGATTTATCCTCTCCTTAGTCCTCCTATCCAATGCTGCTAAAGAATCTTATATATTATTATTAATTGTTTTATATTTATTAACTCAACAGACATGGCGTGACTGACCATATAAGTGTATGGTTATTTCATTTTAAAAAGAAAAACTGTCCCAAGTAAAATATAGAGCAATCAGTTGTTTGGCTGACCCAAAATAATTGTACTGCTTACTTAGCACTAGTCTAACCTTGAATATTCAGTATATTTATCCAGGCAGGCTTTAGGGACAACTTTTACTCTTGTTGCATTCTTTATCACCTCATGGGAACATCCATGGGGGAGGGGTGATATATATATATATAATTTTCTAAGCTTCTATCTCTGTTACCGAGATCGGTGGGCTGCGGTTATGGTTACAGACCCACTTGCTGCTCATGGAAAGCCACTCCTCGAGGATCATACAATAATTACAGCTGGTAGAAATAGTTTTCTGATGTAGAGTTAACTTTCCAAATGGGGTAAAACAGTATCTTTCTTTAAACTGTACATTTAATGATCTGACACCACATTTTAAATAGTAGACACATTTCTATTATAACTTTATCATCTTGAATTTGATTTGTTCTATAACAATTTACCTTGCTTCCCAATGCTTTTCCAAGAAAACCACAGTACTGACTCTAAAACAGAGTCAATTACCTTTGATAGACATTTCCAATTTTTAAAGAGGTTTATAAAAGACAAAACTATAAAATAAATTACTTCATTTGGTTACTTTGGTTGTCTTTCATAAGCAGTCTGTCTAGAAATTATTTTGCTCAAAAGTAGATATTTTATCCGTACAGTACTGAGTTTATTTTGTCTGAGTCAGTTCTCAGTTTACAGAGTAAAATTTTGGGCACTTGACTTCTAATTTGCCTTTGCACTTGACTATATTTACTATACCTATCTAGAAAATACTTGACAATATCAATATTGAGTAAAGATAATATGACGTTATATTTAGTTAACTGTTTCTATTAGACACCTCAACTATGTATATTTCCCCACACCTGTCCCCAAATAGGAGCTGTTTTAAAAACATAGCTATGAGGTAGTACCATGATTAGACAATTAGGTCTGCAAATATGACTGAACCCAATTAAGACCTCTATAAAAACTTAAGATTTTGGCTGGCAGGAGAGTGCAGAGAGCTCGCTTTCACTCAAGACAAGCCTGGTATGTAAGTTCCCTTGCTGATTAAAACTCCCACCTACCAATCTGGAGTGGCCTGCCTTTTTCCTTTGGTCTTTCCTTGCCATCTGTTTATGGGAGGACAATTTCAGATTCACCTAGGAAGCTCTTGAGTTTGCAATCTAACAGGACACTTTTGCAAAATTGCTTCTCATGAGTTGCCCTTCTGAATCGGTCTCTGGTATGATGCAATCAGCCTGTATTGAGGACTGAAATTATCATTATGTTTATTGCATGGATGTTCAGAAGAGTGCTGTTTATTTCATCATAGAGTGGCTTTTAAAAAAAATCAGGAATCCTATAATAAATTACTGTATTATCTTACCACCAAAGTGAATTGTTCTGAGCAACTGATTTATTTAATCTATTTTAAATTGTGAATTATATAACTGATCATTATATTTTCCCAAACAGAATTGAATTCCTTTCTCAAAAATATTTTTTGTTAAATACTGTGAGCAAAGTGCAATGAGGAATCATGGATTTTGTCAATGGGAATGACCTTAATAATAATAGCTACTATTTATTAATCCCATCCTATGCTTTAACAATGTCTTAAGCAGGTTGATGTATTATCTCTTTACTATTACTACTACTACTAATTTGCAGCTGAGAAAACTGAGATGCTGAGTCTTGAAGAGATTTAAGAAACTTACCTCAAAACATAAAGCTAGTAAGTATAAGAGCTATCATTCAAGTAGAGACTCTCTCCTATAGCCACTACATAACATTGCCCCTAGATTCAAATGAAGATGATATTTGTTTGACATCCCATCTTCTTTTAACTTAGATCTTATCCTACTTTATTTTACCTATAAAGTTCAGAAATATGCACTTTGAAATCAATCATTAAATGTCATTTCACAGTTTGGAGCACATAGTAAGTAGTTGGCGAATGTTAATGTACTTACTTGGGGGATGTCCAGACACAATGGATAATGTATAAGGACCTTGGATACAAGAATTTATAAAGTGGTTGTTATGCCACTATAGTTTTGTACATCTGAACAGTATAATATTATAACCATGTGTCAAATTGAGGCAGAGATAGGTTAGACTCTATTGCCTGATTTAGGAAATTAATAGAAAATAAATAGAAAACAACTATCAAAACGAGTCTTCAAAAAGATGTCCCTTGATCAGGATATGTTACTTAGGGAGGATTTTTTCTGTATTTGAGAAAGAGAAAATGAACAGTACTCTATTCATAATAAGTGCTCAAGGTGATTTGATTAATTAAGGAAAGAGGACAAAAAGTGCAGGAATGAGTTTTCTTGTGAAACATGGATACTTGCTAAAATGAAGTGCACCTTCTGTAGCATGACTCTTTATTCTTTCGAATAGTTTAGTCTTGAATATACCCATCGCGTTTCTCACAAAAATCTGGACCAAGGGGCTTTGTTTGTTTTGCAGCTGCTCACATTGTACAGCTCTGCTACCCGTCACAAATGTTGAGATCAATTTAATTTTTCAGGAACAAATACTAAAAGATTGTTGCTTTATTTCCCCCACTCTTAGAGTTTTAAAATGTTGAGTTTGAGACTGTTAAAATATCTGCAGAACTTTGAAATATAAACTTTTATAAATTTTAAACTTGAACTCATATGAAAAGCAAAAACTAGCTAGTAGCAGGAGGCTAGCAGCTGATTAGTGCTCATTTAAAATGCATCAGAAGTTGAGTACTCCCACATCAGTGCTTTTTAGAGTAAGCATTTGACTCACTTAACTATGCTCAAAGCTGGCCAAGAATTATATAATCCAGATTTTTATTCAGTGTCTCTGTGAAAAGTCGTTCCCAGACAATTTGAAACAATCAGAGTGGGAAGGAGTTTTGCTCCCTGGGATCCTTTTCCAAAAGGCAGTTGCTGGAGAGCAAATAAAGCTCCATTAGTCTTCCATGGAGTTCAAACCTATGAATCCCTGAACTGAGAAAATCAATGATAAGATCTTTAAAATCTGTTGTGCCTTATTTTATTTTATTTTAATTGACATACAACATCATATTAGTTTTGGGTGTATAACATAAAGATTTGATATTAGTTTCCGTCTATCCCCATATAGTTAATACAGTATTAATGATATAGTAACATACTGTGCATTACATCTTTATGACTTATTTTATTTATTTATTTTTATATATTTCCTTTATTGATTAAGGTATTGCATATGTGTCCTTATCCCCCCTAGAAGTTTGTAACTCTTGAAACCCTTTACCGATTTAGAAAAACCCCCAACTACCTTTTCCTCTGCTAACCACCAATCTATTCCCTGTATGTATGAGTCTGATTTTATTGTGTTTTAGATTCCACATAGAAATAAAATCATATAAAATTTGTCTTTTTCTCTCTGACTCATTTCACTTAAAATAATAACCCCAAGGTCTATCCGTGTTGTTGCAAATGGCAACATTTCATTTTTTTTTCTGTGATATATCACACCTTAAATATATGTATCATCTATAACATCTTATTTATCTATCCATCGATGGACACTTTGGTTGCTTCTATCTTTTGATATTGCAAATAATGCTGAAATAAACATAGGAGTACATATATCTTTTTGAATGTGTGTTTTATTTTTATTTTTTTATAGATACCCAGAATTGGGATTGTGGAATTGCTGGGTCATATGATGGTTCTATTTTCAATTTTTTTTGAGGAACTCCATTGTGGCCACACCAAGTTACATTTCTACCAACAGTACATACGTGTTCCCCTTCCTGCAACAATTTGTTATTTCTTGTATTTTTTTATGACAGTCATTCTGACAGAGCAAGGAGGTATCTCATGGCAATTTCAATTGCATTTCACTGATAATTAGTGAGGTTGAGCATCTTTCCATGCGCCTGTTGGCCATCTGTATGTCTTCTTTGGAAAAACGTCTCTTGAGATACTCTGCTCATTTGTTAAGCAGTTTATTTGTTTGTTTGTATTGAGTTATGTGTTGTTCTGTATATATATGAGATATGAACCCTTGTCAGATATATGATTTGAAAATATCTTCTCCCTGTCCTAGGCTTCCTTTTCACTTTGTTTACTCACTGTGCAGAACTTTTTAGTTTGGTGTGGTGTCATTTGTTTACTTTTGCTTTTGTTTCCCTTTCCTTTGGAGTCAGGTCCAAAAAATAATTACCAAGACCTAAGTCAAGGGGCTTACATCCTGTTTCTTCTGGGAGCTCTATGGTTTCAGGTCTTACATTCAGCCTCTAACCCATTTTAAGTTAATTTTGGTGTGTGGTGTGAGATAGTGGTATAGTTTGTTCTTTCTCAGGAGACTGACCTTTCCCCATTATTATGCAGATTTAAGTGGGTTTATTTCTGAGCTCTCTATTCTGTTCCACTGATATATGTGTCTTTTTTAAAATTCTTTATTGTTAAAGTTTACATGTGTCTCCTTTTTCCCCCATTGACCTCTCCCCTGCCATCCCTCCCCAAGCACAATGCCTCCCCCGACCTTACTTTCTGTGTCCCTTGGTTTTGCTTCTGCCAGTGACATGCCGCTTTGATTACGGTTGCCTTGTAATATAGTGAGATATTGGGTAGCACGATACCTCTAACTTTGTTCTTTCTCAAGATTGTGGTGGCTATTTAGGGTCTTTTGTGATTCTATATAATTTTTTGAGTTATTTGTGAAATATGTCTTTGGTATTTTAATAGATATTGCATTGAATCTGTAGATTGCTTTGAGTAATTTTAGTCATCTTAACAATACTTACTCTTCTATTCTATGAGCATGAATCTTTCCATTATTTGTGGCTTCTTCAATTTCTTAATCAATATCTTACAGTTTTAATAGTCTTTATTTTATTTCAATTCACTTATTAAATAAAAGAAAAAATATCTTTCTGAGAATATATTATTATATCACTACTTTCATTTAACTATTATTTTCTGAAAACTCTATCTGTGCCAAGTACTACTCTAAGATATTGAGATTTTTATCTCTAAGATCTTGAGATACATTAGTGAATAGAACAGGTAAACAATATATCCTTATAGTACTCACCATATAAACTAGGCCCTTTAACTCTTTGTGATACTGTAGCTACAAACTAGACTGAAGATTATCATGAAGAAAGTTTTTTCTAAGCAAAGTAATTACATAAAGAAAATGCACAAAATTATTTCTAGCTTAGTAAGAACAAGACAACATGAACTAAGTGATATTAAGTTCCTTTTTTACCTATTAATAGTGGGGTATAATAATTCAATTTCTAAACGTAGCTATCCCATATATTTACACAAATAAAGTGGTCCCAGGCATGTGGCTTACAAATAATTTAGTAATGGGAATAAAAATTAGCTTAGGTAAAAATAAAAATTATTCAGTTCACAAAACAGAAGAAAGAGCTAAGGAACCAAGCCTCAGGAAGGTCAGCCCCACACATCTCCAACAACCTCATACCAGGGACTCATACCACTATCCTCTCTTCTCTTTCTCTTTCTTTCCATGGTGGCTTCAATATTTCTAGACACTAAGCTACAGAAAATAGAACTGTGTTGGCTGGCTGTTTCTGATCTAAGGCCTCATAGTTTTATAACCTGTGTAATTCCCATGGACTTTTTTTCAGACAACAAAACAAAAAGATGCATGAACAAATATAAAAACTATCAAAACCTTCAGGGGATGTCTCTGGAGCAATTTAGGAAGTGTTCACCTGCTAGACTAATACTGTAGCCTTGAGGCAAACATAATTATTATTGGGTCTGCATAGGTCCTGAAGGCCCTCCATGGATCATAGATAAATAAGCCAGTCAAAGGAAGATAAGTATCACATGGTCTCACTCATATGTGGAATTTAATGAAAAAATAAACTGATGAACATAATAGATCCAGAGACACAGAAGCATGGGACAGACTGATGAATCTCAGAGGGAAGGCAGGCAGTGGGTTTGAGCAGAGATTAACCTGGGGATCTTATATGCATGTATGCATAGATCATGGACACAGGCAATAGCTGATGAAGGCCTAGGAGGGGTGGGCGTGGGATGGAGGAGTTCAATGGGGAAAAAAGGGGGGACATCTGCAATACTTTCAACAATAAAAATAAAATTACATAATTTAATGTAATAATTGGAAGCCACCACTGGAATTGTATAGTTGGATTAGAGGAGAGGAGACATTTATCAAAGAAAGGAAATTATTCCTCCAAAAAACTAGGAAGAAGTATTGGGAAGAGAAAGAAATTTATGTGCTATTACAAGTGAAGGGGCGATGGCCTGTTGATTCTGAGTGACCTCTTTTCATAGGTCTTCAGCCAGTTTTCGGTGGAAGGGAGGAGAGTAAATAGTAGATCACCTGGGAGAAAGAGCTAACAAGAGCTAGGGGTCAGGCAACAGCAAAAACAGATCAGAGTCAGTCCTCCATTCCCAATAGAGATAGGAAAATGAGTCAGAAATGCAGTTATTGTGCACCAGTAAGACATGTGTTTTCATATTGGAGTTGTAGGTTATGAACTGTTGGAAGAAGAGGGTGACTGTTTAGGAGCTTCCAATTTGATTCCTGACATGTTTCACATGTGTGTGATTGACATCTGTTTCCTACCACTTTTCTAAAATTATTTCATTATCATTTTTCTGACTGAGATCAGCTCTCCTGGATCCTCTTAGTAATTCTATCTCTAAGGGCCAGCATACACATTCCTATTCTCCATAATGTCTAGTTTAGCCAGTGAAATTTAAGAGAGATTCAGTTAAACAAAAAATAAACTGGTGGCTATTAAAATAATAGTGTTTCTTGGCTACTTGCATGTGACAAAGATTTGGGAGAGGGACCTATATTAATATGGAACCAAGAACAGATAAAACAAAAAAACAAAACAAAAATTAATGACTGGATGAAGGGGAAAAAAATAGAAACTAGAGGATCACCATATTTCTTACTAATCACTATTAGTAGGAAATATATTTTAAGAAAATGCTTTTCTTTTTGTGGGGAGAAAAGTAGGAGTGGTAATAGAGCATAGTGAAAAAATTTACTCTTTGAAGAATTACTTTTTTCTAAAATTATTTCATTATCTATAAAGAGTTTAGAAAAAAATCATTACAATAATATTTGAATTCACTACCTTCATTTTCTAATCTAGATTTTAGACTTTATATCCACAGGCTTCCAGATTATTTGGCGAGGGAGGGAGGTATTCCAGTGAAGAGCAGGGAAACTACTGAAATAACTTTGGGGCCACATTTTTTGCAGTATTGATTTAAGAGAGTTATTTTTAGTACTTCCTAAAAGAGCCAATGAAAAAGTATTTCAAAATTGAAAAAAATATTAGCTGTTTTCTAACTTTCACCTGAGACTGATATATCCTTCATATATGTCCTTATAGAATTAATGAAGTATGTATTTGAAAGATACCACATTAATAAGAAAGAGTGAATGGGAAAAATGTCACCTGGGTGTTGTTAATTTGCTGCAGGTTCATTCTCCCTGCAGCTGGCACATATTTTTAATCTTTTAATGCGACAAAATAGAAGTATCTGTGATGGGGAAACCAGCCGCAGTTTTTTCTCTTCATAAAGAAAGGGATGCTGAAACACTGAGTAATTATAGCCCCATTTTAATTTTACTCACAGCAGTCAAATTATTTAAGTGTCTCTTCTGCAACCTAAATGAATATTTTTTAGTTTACAAATATTTTATTACCATTATAGCAATTTTGTTTTCATTATCTTAGTTTTCCATTTCTGTGGTATTAAAAATGAGAAATAATCCTTACAAAGTGATTCCAAATAAGAGTAGAGTTCTGGGATCAAATTATATTTATTGATTTTCTTAGGTTCTTTGACTAGGGGGACTACACTATATATCAATTGCTAAGTTACATTCTCTTATATGTATTTTGAATTTTAGGTAAGTAAGAAGCATTATATTTCAGGCTAAAAATAAAATCTGTTGAGTACATTACAGAGTTTCTGCATCAGGAGATTTAATACCATCCAGTTTTATGTTAGAATTTAGAGTGTGACAATTTTATTGATCATATCATCAGCTTGATGTCTTGGGGCTGCTGATATTGGAAAGGAACAATTAAGAAGCTTTTCCATTTTTATCCCATTATCTTTTGTGAACTCAGCTACATTTAAACATTTTTAATTTTGGAAAATCAGATTTTAAGAACTTTATCTTCAGAGCATTTACAGAGAGGGTATGAGAGTAAAACTCTTATTGGTTTTGGTTAGGTTTTCAAGTTTTCAGTTCTCATTTTGTTGATCATGATAAGTTTTCTTGTCTGTTTCCATGGTTTAAAAGAGGCAGCCTTCTTACAATACTTACTGCCTACTCAAAACATCAGAACGAGGTGATAGTGATGAGGTACTTAGAAATTTTGCTTCATATGCATGTTGTATAATTTTGCTACTATAAACCTAAGCTCAGAAGGATCAACTATCCAAAGAGATTTCAATTTTTTACTATTTATCATTCTATATTATTAATATTTCTTATTTGATAGGATATTTGCACTTATGCATATTGACCAGCAAAGTAATTATAGTATAATTGTACTGTTATCTAGGACAGAATCTTTGAGCAATTAAATTTTTATTGCTTAATGATTTTAAAAGTAGGTTCTGTGGTTAGTTTTTTGGAATTAGGAATGTTTTTTCATCTAATAAGGAAAAGAAGGTAGAAAAATACCTAAAATTGTTCATTTCAGACACAAAATTTCTGGCATGGCAAAGTAAGGAATTACAAAAATCTACTCATCCATAAAAACAATGAGGACACTGGAAAATAACAAAAAGCTTTATAATATGTTAGAGGCCCGGTGCACAAAATTCATGCATGGGGGGGTTCCCTCAGCCCAGCCTGCACACTTTCTAATCCATGACCCTTTGGGGGATGTCCAACTGCCAGTTTAGTTGGGATCAGGCCTAAGCCGGCAGTTGGACATCCCTCTCACAATCCTGTACTGCTGGCTCCTAACTGTTCACCTGCCTGCCAGCCTGGTAGCCCCTAGCTGCCCCTGCTGCTGGCCAGGTTGCCCCCAACTTCTCCCTCCCTGCCAGCCTGTTCACTTCTAACTGGCCTCCCTGCTGGCCTGGTCACCTCTTACTGCCCCCCTGGCAACCTAGTCACCTCCAACTGCCCCATCTGCCAGCCAGGTTGCCCCTCACTGCCCCCCCTTCCAACCTAATCACCCCCAAATGCCCCCCCCTGCTGGCCTGGTCACCCTCAAATGCACACCCCCACCATTCTGGTTGCCCCAAACTGACCCCCCTGCTAGCCTGGTCACCCTTTACTGCTCCCTACCAGCCTAGTTGCCCCCCAATGTCCCCCCCCACCAGCCTGGTTGCCTCAAACTGACCCTCCTGCTGGCCTGGTCTCCTATTACTGACCCCCCTGCCAGCTTGGTCGCCCCACTCAGCCTGCTGTTCAGTTGTTTGGTCATCCCTCACTAACCATGCTGCCAGCCTGGTCAACCCATGCAGCCTGCTGTTCAGTTGTTTGGTCGTCCCTCACTAACTCTCCCGCCAACCTGGTCATAGGCAGCCATCTTGTGAGGTCATGATGGTCAATTTGCATATTACCTCTTTATTATATAGGATGAATTCTCTTAATAAACCCATTGTGTAAGAGTGCCTATATCATCTAATCCAGGTTCATCAAAATAGCTTCCCTATTTCTGTCTCTGTGGATGTACATTTAGATTTCTCCATTTACTGATGATATTGTGTGTGACATAAATTTTAGAGAAGAGTGGAAAAGCAGAAATAGCCTAAAAAGTAGATAGCCAGACAATGAGGAATCTTATTCTTGGGCATGGTGTATGAGTTGTCAGTGCTTGGAAAATCTTAATATCTAACAAGAATTGAAAAAGATCTTGTCAAGCCACAGCATGAAAGTTTAGCCTCATTCAAGGCCAGACTCCAGCAGAAGACAGAACAAAAGCTTTGGAGGGAGGCAGCAGTTTTATGAAGGGAATTAGAGGCATTTGGGTTCCAATTCTAGATTCTAAACTTTATATCCACAGGTTTCCAGATTATCTGGCAGAGGAAGGAGGTATTCCAGTGAAGAGCAAGGAAACTACTGAAATAACTTTTGGGCCACATTTTTTGTAGTATTCATTTAAGAGAGTTATTTTTAGTAACTAAAGAGCCAATGAAAAATATTTCAAAATTGAAAAAAATATATTAGCTGTTTTCTAACTTTCAGCCTTCAGCCATTTACAAGCTTTTTGATTTTAAACTATCCACTTTAACCTTCAAACCTTCCTTTTAAATACGAAAAAATGACAGATACCCCAAAGGCTCCATATGTATAGTAATTGTGATAATTGTGAATAAAGCACCTAGTACAAGTCCCAGAACTTGCTTTCATTTCCTCTTTGCCCATAGCTAAGCCAAAAAGAAAGAAAATGCATGTCAGATTCTTATTCTTATTCTACTGAGTTGCAACAGTAATTAGAGACAGATTTGTATAAGGAGAGTGAATTTCAGCCTTTATACTCAGACTTTTTGGAGTGCATTGACCACCAGGGGGCAGCACCTGCATTGAGTGTCCACCCCCTGGTGGTCAGTGTGCATCATAGCGACCAGGCATTCTGGTCGTTTTGCTGTAATGGTCGCTTAGGCTTTTATTATATAGATAGATATGTGGGAAAAATATTTATTTGGTTTAAATATATTTGATTCTGGATCTACATTCAATCTCAGTTATTATTTAGGTCTCATTTCTTTATCAACTTTGCAACTTGATTAAGGAGGGCTCAATTGGTCTATGTGATCTACTTCATGCATTATAGGACCAAATGCAGCTCAGTCTAAAGTCATAGGGTTCCTTACAAACTAGTGGATTTCTATTTCTCTGCTATTCACAAACCCTGAACAGGTAAATCTGGCTCCAAACACCCTTGACACAATGTGTACCAAGTCCTTTTTGATATTTGCCCACTTTCTAAGGGACTTTCCCTAGTTGTGGTGAGAACTTCTCTCCTCTATCTCCATTGTGGGCAGGCTCATTCTACATTGCTACTCAGGTAAGAAAGAGGCAAAGGAAATTGAGTGTGTTATGTTAATACACTAGTACCTTACAGATAATTTAGATTCTTTCTAAATCCTATTAAACAGTGTGGTTATGAGATAATTGGCAAACAAAAGAATAAACTTTTCTATTGACTAATTCAAATGTGTTCTTTGCTAGAGATACTATTTATTCCAGGGTTCGCTCTACATCTGATGGATTACTAAATTCTGTAATAAGGAGGTAATGCCAATCTGAAATCTTAACTGATGTTAATGTGATAGAGTAATTAGATTGTGTGCCATGACATTATCCAGATTTATGGATTACATTCCCAGATTACCACAAAGAATGCTGCTATTGGGAAACTATAGATCATATATGCAATCACATATAAATCACATGTCTCTATCATCTGAGATAACATTGAGATAGATAACATCTGAAATATTAAATCTACCATTACATATCTTAACGTGTTTGTTATTATTAAAGTTGGAGGGTGTTTCTGGATTAAGGATATAAATTGGTAAACCTCAAGTAAGAAGGTTGCCCTTTTTAATGTAGTGGGGCTCAACCAATCAGTTGAAGCCAAATAGAACACAAAGATCATTCTTTCAGAGAAAGAGGGAGTTCTCCAACAAACTGCCTTCAGAATGCTTTATATCATAGGATCTCCTAGGTCTCCCCAAGCTTGCCAGTATAGGGGAAGGACATTTTTTTTTCTCTATTTTTATAGTTTCTTTTGGTTGGTTTAATAATTAAGTTGACATAAAACAGATTAACAGGAGACACACAAATTTAATTACTTCTGTTCAGGATCCTCATATAGACATAGGAGGCTCAAAGACAGTCAGCAAATGATATTTAAATTATACCCTGAGCAAAGGAGAACGGGGTAGAGGTCTGGGGCTTCAAAGGGAAGGAAGACAATTCACAGGAATATGGGAAGAGCAAATGTTTGGTAAATAAATGTTTGCTATGTTAAACAGGTAATGGAACACAGAGAGGAATTTTAGCAAACTTCCTGCTGCGCTTTCCCAAGCCCCGCACACCTAGTTCATGCTCTCTGTATCTCTGGTGATAGCTCTCTTCCTGGACCAGGCCCTCCATCTAAATTCTTTTAGGCAGTTAAGGGAAAGGTATAAAGCTCTTCCTGAGTTTTGGGGCCTCAATTATCTTCAGCTCAAAATAAGCTGCATGCCAAAGTGCTGGGACATTTTTGGACAACACTTACCATTCTCCAACCCATCCTACAGATTTTGAACTCACCAGTATCTATAATTGCTATTGGTGGGGTGTCCTCTGCATCTACATTGGTTGCCAGTGGAAGTGGGCGTCTTGGGGTGCTGCAAGAGTAAAAATTTTCTGAGGCCCCCCCGGAAGGATGAGGTATTGAAATGAGTTTTTAGGGGTAAAATAGGCAGGTTTAGGGAGTTTTGGAAATAAAGAGGGTGCATGGGGGAGGACTGCAAAGTGGGGGGCTGAGAGCTGCCAAAAGGTATACATTCACTGAGAGAGAAAAGAGTTGCTACAGGATAAGGGGAAAGGAATATGCCCATTCATAGAAGATAAGGGGAAAGCCACAGTCTAAGGGGAGAGAAAACACCCATTCACAGAAGACAGGGGAAAGCCATGGGGAGTAGAGAAATAAAAGGGAGAAAGAGGAAAACAGCTTTTTCACAGGGGATAGAGAATTCTGCCACAGAAGGGGGAGAAAAAGAGGAGGGCCCCACGTGGGGTTTGAGCTTTGAAGCTGCTATAGTGACCAATAAGAAGGGAGTATCAAACAATAAAGAACTGCAGCCTTTATAAACCTTAGGAAAAGGGGGCATAGAGGGTCACTCCCTTGGGTCCGCCTCCCTATGTGGGAGTCTGTGCTTGTTTCCAATAAATTTCCACCTTTTCATACACCACCTTTTGTCTGTGACTTCATTCTTCAAATCCACCTGGACAAGAACCCGGAAAGAAACCACCTTTGCATCCTGCCCAGTGGAAAACCACACATTTCAGTTTGGTTTCCACATTTCAGTATCAAGGAAAGTTTTATGCCTGTGGAATAAAACCCTTGAGTTTCCAAGGTCCCATCTCCCTTCATCCTGCTAAGAAAAATGTCCCATTTCATCTTCAGCAGAGCTAGGATTAAAGCCACTCCCCAGAGTTTCTGCTCCATTTTGGTACAGTCCCGTCCAGCATCAAGCTAACTTAGCTTGCGTTCCGATCTGCAGTCTATTGCATGTGGAACCAGAAGAGGAACAAGAGAAAATTCCTTGTCTGGGGATTTTAACCTTTTAAGGTTTGCCATGCTTGCAGTGACTCCACCCCCTCTAGCCAATCCATGGAATCCTGATGAAGCTGCCCAGATGACCATGCTTATAATGTCTGGTCTTCCCTTTTCTTTCTTCCTAATATTAATAACTAGCTAATTACAATAATAAAATAATTATGAGTCAATTTTTATAATAAATCTTCTATATATAGATAAATTATATTGGTTCTGTTTCTCTGGAGAATTCTGACTAATAAACACAGCATCTATCAACTTAGATATGTAGTCAAGAGGGAAATTCTGTTTATCAATACTATGAAAAGAAATATCCCTCTTTACTCATTTTTAATGTTGATGCTTGTTAACCACAAAGACTTCAAGCTGTACCAAATTTAAGGGAGAAAGATACATACAATATTTGAAATGTATAAAAAAAGTATAAGGGATCTGTGTAAGGCAGACACAATTAAATCCAAGTGAATATAAACTAAACAGGTGCATGACTTAATGGCATTTTCTTTTCAGAATGTCAATATTGATAAAACAGGCTGCTATATGAATTAACCTGATATTTTAATGTGAAAAAATTCAGAGATTATTGAGTCTAAATAATTCAATAGCCCACACAAGACTTTAAACCACCTAGCTATAATTTGAATGTCCTTTGGAGAGCTAGAAAGATAAGGTAGCTTTATGCTTGCTCAATATGGCATTATTATAATCTTACCAAAGCAAGAAATAGGAACATATGACCTCTAAAGCCTCTCACGTAAGGATACTTTGATTATAATCAGGAAAGTTTTGCACATAGAGCCTATAAGATATTAAAATATAGAATATTAAATAATAAGATCACATACAACACCATTTTGTTCCATTAGCTTCCAATAAATCAAATTTTCAGAAATTAAAGCATCCTGTTATTATGTTTCACTGAGAGGAAATATTAAAATTCATGAGTATTCTAAAGGACATCATAACTACAGCAAAACAGATTACAGTCCTGCCAATAAAGGATGAGGAACTTCCAGTAGGTTTTTACCATGAAATTATCAGAAATCCACACAAAAAAGTAAATATCTTCATTGAAAAACATGTGTAGGATTAACTTGAATGATGGGTATAGAAGAACAGAAAGTTAGAAAAGTAATTTAAAAATTACTGATATCCCTTATAGCTACTAGGAAAAAGAAAATGCCAGCAAAGAGGTTAAAGAGAACATGAGGGCATTTTAAAATAGTTAACAAGAACAAGGTATTAAAAGATGAAATAGACCCTATTAGACAAAATTGGTTATGAGCCATATAAATTGATAAATAATAATTAGATTAAGAAGCAGCAATAATTTATTGCAGAGAATGTTGAAATTTTATTAAAAAGTCTTTATAAATTATAAAATTGAAGAGTAATATTGTAACTGGACAAACAATGGGTCCATGCTGCCTGTCACTACTTGAGCCAATTAAGCAGAGATAGGGTTGAATCATTATGAGTGTTGATTCCAATACTGCCTGCTGGCAATATGGGAGAGCAGCAGGGAATCCACAAAAAACTGCTCTGTACCCCATCATAAGCCAGCTGCTTACACTGGGTAAAAGGACAAAGGATTACATGGGGACATAGCCAGAGGGTATGCCACGCGGGCAGTTAAGAGGTAAGCAGGCTGGAGATTTGCAAAGGCAAGCAGGTATGCAAAAGGACTGGGGATCTTTAAAGGGCTTAGTGATATGCAAGGGTTGGGTCTTCAAAGAGCTAGTGATATGCAAGGTCTAGGATCTTCAAGGGCTGGCAGCTCTGGTTTCTGCAACAAAGTTGTTCATCTCTCCATGATAGTTGGTAGCTCCAAATGGGAAGGATGGGCTGCGTTTCCAGGTCAGCTCTCAGGTCCCAAGCGAGGCCACCAGCCAGGTTCGAATGTGCCTTCTTTAATCAGAGTAAAACAATCACAGTCAACAGGGCATTTAGATGTTACAGAATTTACCAGGTGACCGAAAAATATACAGGAGTACTTGGAGATACAGAAAAAAAAAACACACATTTACTTTCAGATGTTTTGCATGTACTAGTACAGTGACACAGGGAAGACCGCTTCTCTCTGAATCCTGAGCAAACCAATACATTTTCAGATGTTTTGCATGTACTAGTACAGTGATGCAGGGAAGACTGCTTCTCTCTGAATCCTGAGCAAACCAATAGGAAGGAAGCTCTCCCTTTATACCTTTTGGTTTCTTTTTCCCCCAATTATGGATCAGACTTCCAGACCTTTTGGACCTTTCGTGGGCTTTGCAGAAATCCCTGTGTGTTGGGATGGGGGCCATGAGACAACACCTAAAGACCTGGCCTGGAACCAGCGCTGATAAGCCCCTCCGGGCGTTGTGTATTGTTCATGGTTTATGGCCTTTGTAAATGGGAGTACTTAGGGAAACAAATCTTGTAAGACCAGATTGTGGAGAAAGGGGCAGTGACTTAATTATAGGTTATCAAGAATACATTAGGTTACTGGCACAGATTCAGATTGGTGGCCCCCACAAAATGTCTTAATTTTCCCTATTGCATGTACACTAAAAATCTTTTTATCACAAGCTTTTTTCAGTATATCATGAAAGTATGGTAAACTATTGTGGCATGATGCATCAGTCAATTAAACCACCAAATTAATTTTACTTTTAACTTGTTTTCTTGTCCATATAACCTACACCCAGGAAGCATGGCTAGTGCTTGGATGTATGGGAGATGTTCATACCAGGTAATAGAATCTTTTAGGGTGGTTTAATTTATTGGGTTCTTTTCTGTTGTAATATAGGAACAGTAGTAATGAAAAAGTAGGTTTAAGCTTTTCTCTTACATTACAATTATCTTTAATTAGCCCAATACTTAATTAGAAGAGTGAACCTCTTTGTGAGTCTTATGGGGCTTACTTTGCATTGATCCAGGGCAATTTCCCACTGAGAGGAAGGCCTCTGTGTCCAAAGTTTAGAATGGTGACTAATTAGCAAGGAGCAAGTGGTTGCAGTGCCTGTGATCACCCAAGAAGACATAAGTCAACCATTTTGGGAGGGATATGAGATAATGGTCTTCATTTGTAGTAGATATGTGAGGATAGTAATCCTTGAAAAGAGAGATGCATTGATGTATTTATTGTATGCATTTGTACTACTTGTTTTACTCACTTTATCATTTTATAAATGTTCGTTGCTTTAATGTTTTAGTATTAAAAAATGTAAAGTTTTTAGTACTAAAAAATGTAAGGTTTTCATTAGACTTTTTTTGTACTAAAAATGTAAGGTTTTCATTAGATTTTAGTTCATTTAAAAGTACTGTTATTTTAATATATAAAAACCCTGGGTCCCTCACCACTGGAGGCTTTACCAACCTGAAGTCAGTCCAGCGTTGGGTTGCCATGGTGACACAAAACTAACTACTTTGACTGCAGGCACAGTGACCCAGCACTGACTGCTGAGGGTTATGCAAATCAGGCCTGGAGAGAGGCCTGAAGAGAGAAGCAGGGTCTGATCCATAGCCTCTGTGGCAGCTGTTGATCAGCACTTGCCTTTCTCTTTCTCTCCAGCAGCCATGCCTCCATTTCTCTCCAGGCCTCCACCTGGGATGCTGATCAGCCCTCGTTGATAGGCCCAGAGATGCTGACTGGAATAGAAACCGACCAATCATATCCAAATCTGGATGAAGTGTGAGGAGTCAATGGCTGCCTAAGAGGCAGAGCTTTTGATGCTGACTGGCGTAGAAACTGACTGATCAGAACCAAATTGGCCAGAAGAGGAGGGCAGTTGGGGGGTGAGATCAGGCCTGCAGGGGAGGGCAGTTGGGGGAGAGATCAGGCTGGCAGGGGAGGGCAGTTGGAGGTTACCAGGCTGGCAGGGGAGGGACGTTGGGGACCATTAGGCCACCAGGGGAGGGCAGTTGAGGGCAAGATCAGGCTGTCAAGGGAGGGCAGTTGGGGGCGATCGGGCTGGCAGGAGAGCAGTTAGGTGTTAATCAGGCTTGCAGGGGAGCAGTTAGGGGGTGATCTGGCTGGCAGGCAGAAGCAGTTAGGGGCAATCAGGCAGGCAGGCAGGCAGGTGAGCTGTTAGGAGCCAGCAGTCCTGGATTGTGAGAGGGATGTCCTACTGCCTTTTTAGGCCTGATCCCCCAAGGGGTCCCAGATTGGAGAGGATTCAGGCTGGGCAAGGGGCACCCTCCCTCCCAGTGCACGAATTTTATGCACCAGGCCTCTGCGTCAGGCCTATATTTGAGTTTCCTTATTTATGAAAGAGAAAAGTAATACCTATGCTAATGGTTGAATTAAGTATTACCTCCCATATGTTAGTTTATGTAATTATCTAGCCCAGTGGTTGGCTTATAGTAGATAATAAACAAAACTTAATTATTCCCTATTTACCTTACCCTTAAAAATGACATAAGAGCTGGGAACTAAATTTACTGTGAGTGGGGTCTAATTATTACAGAAAGTCATTAAGGTTTTTACTTTTCTATACAGGACTCTGCCTTTAAATTAATATAGCCTAACAATGAGTTAGATATCTTCCTTTATGTAGTTTCGTTATATACTGGCTTATATTGAACTTGTATGTCTCTAAACCCCCTAAGTCTAACTCTTGTGAATGTCTCAAGCCAAGGCTTGCCAATAAATTGTTCAATAAATTCCTTTAGAACATCTTCCACTCCCTTTTTTACCAATAATTTCTTTTCACAATCCTCTTGCCTCTTACTCCCTTCCAGCTTTTTTTAAAGTTATATGACTCAACTAAATAAATAATTATGGCAAGGGATTATTTATCATGATTTAAAAGAGTATAATATGTATAATTATGGGTAATGATTTTAGAGAAGTGGCTGGGTTTCTTTGAGCACAGCAAAAAAAGTCATAAGGATTACTGGAGGTTAAAAAAGCATAACTATTAAGAGAGAGGAAATGATCCAAGTACATTCAGACTAAAGAGAAGGCACAAAACAAAACAAAACAAAACAAAACAAAAACAGCAAAAGATATTGAGGGGAAAATATCAGATACTCTTTTATAACTCCATAATGAAATGCAAACATATAAAGTCAGAAAATTTGCTTCAGAAACATTTTTAAGTTAAGCATTAGGATTAATCTGAGCATTCAGTCAGGAATGTAAAGAGATTTCTGTCAAGAGTGGAGAAATACAATCTGTGAGTGGACTCATCATGGAAAGATTGGTTTACGGATGTCAATGTGCTGACAGGCCTTTACCCCCGAGTCACTTCCCTTAATTATACTGATCTCTGGCTTTCTAAAGATGCAGTCATCAAAACTGATTTCTATAAAAAATAATAATAAAATTAAGACTTCAAAATCCTAGTTATATAGTATATTTAATAAGGACTTTACATTTACTTACTGAATTATTCAAATGTTTGCTTTGAAAAACTGTGGTATAGGTTAATTGTGATTTAGATTTGGGTTCTTTTCTCCAGGCTGGATCCCTACCCTTCAAACTGTTATTTAGGTACAAGGATCCCCGGGCAGTTGAGCAAAGGAAAGCCATTTCTAAGGTGTTCAGTGGAAGCAGACCTAGGAAGGAATGGCAGAACTGGAAAACGCAGAAAGCAGAAAGCAAACTCCTGCCCTGAGTGTAAAGGGGGCCTTGAGGATGGATGTCAGATGTAGTAGCAGAGCAGGAAGTGGGTGGCAGAGCAGGGGAGTTGAAACCTGAGTTGTTTAAAAGGAAGGCTTAGGTGAGGCTGTTATGCATTTGCCAGCCAAGAGTACAATCTGACCATTCCTTCTAGAAGTACTCACTCCTGTTGTGAATGGAAATGGTGGCAGTTTAAAGCAACTGTACATCCTTGGACAGTCTATGCTCATCTCTCATTGTTTAACCATATGCTTTTGTTTTACCAGCCTGGTGCTGTAAAATGAAATTATTTCCACTTTCCCCCAAAATACTTAAGAGATGATTCATCCCAGATCTCCTTCTGGGAAAGTTGTTTCCCTTTAGAAATACCTCTATTTTATTCTTGGAAGTTTCCTAGAGTGGAACTTTATTGTGCTCTGGAAAAGGCCCTCCATTTCCTCTGGCCTGCTCTTATATCCTCTAATCTTGTCACCACTCAGTCGTTTAAACTGCTGCTGACCCAGGTGAGTGAGCTCTTGGCTAAGCAAAGCGACTCCACTGGCAGCTATTCTGATGCACTGCTTTCATCAATTCCTGGCCTATGCTTTCCATCCATCCTCACCTGTTTCTTCTAATTTGATATATGATGTTGTTGTCTGCATCCTTTGACACCTCCAAACCTGCCTTCTCATCCCAGACATTGCATGGTCTCGAGGAAGGGAACTTCACCTGTTCTTTTCCTAGAGCACACATCAGACCAGGAGAGGAGTGGACAACACACACAATCGCTGTAAAATAGTCTGAGACATAATTACTTGTGATTACTAACTTGTTCAAACCATTTGCCGGGAAATCTGTTGAGCTCCTACAAGGTTTCCCTGTGCTATTGGGGACAGGGGTGGGAGTCAAACTCCGTACCCTCAATAGAATCTCCTGACACTTGTGCACCTCAGTTCTTTCATATACTTTCGTTTCGTGTCTCAGAAATGCAGTTTTCTTCTCCAATTTTCCTTTCCTATCAGAGGAGCTGAACATATTCTTTTTGAGAAATGTCCCCAATTTTCTCATGCTTATTATTGCCTATACTTTCCTTTGTGCCTCTGAGAAATGCAGTTCTTTTCTTCTCCAATTTTCCTATCCTATCATAGAAGTTGGACATATTCTTCTTGAGAAATGTCCCCAACTTTCTCATGCTTGTTATTGCCTTTCACCATAAATGTGTAGAGTGAATTTTATTCACCAGATAATCCAGCCATCCTATTCTATAGTATATGTATCAAAACTGAGTTTTTGAATCATAAATTATACCGTTCATTGTGTCTTAGTCTAATTTGAAGTGCACCAAGTCCATGCCCTTTCCTTTGCTTTCTTTTTCTTTTTCTTTTTCTTTTTTTTTTTCTGTTATATGAGGTGAAAGTAAGGTCAGGACTTTGTCGTTCTTAGGGCAAAGTCTGGTATTGGGTGTTAATATGAACACACATTCTTTCTCACAAAGATATATAGGCACCAAGTAGAAATAATTTATAAAATACAGACATTTTTGAGAGGCAAACAAAATAAATTGATAACAAATTTATCCAACTCTCTATGCGAACTGTTCTGCTAAGGAAACCTATTTAAGTTAATAAACCAAAGATCAAACCCCTCTATCTTAAGTTTTCCTCAAGAACAGTAGAGACATTTGTTTCTTATATATATAGAAACTGAAGGTTCTATTAAGTAGTACCCAAGCAAATCAAAGAGTAGTATTCTCTAAAAACAGAGGCTATTTATCCTAGAACGTGAAGCGAGAATTGCCACTCTCAAAATGGCAGTCTTCCAACCTCAAATTGAAACATTCTCCATCATCTGTTTTATTATAAGGTTATTAAAGGACTGGACACTGAGAGTTGATAAGCCTGAGACTCACTCTTTTTAGGAGGAAACAGTAACTTGGTAACACTCTCCTCTGGGTTTAAGTCTTTTCCTGAAGATGAAGATTATGTAGCTACTCTGCTTATTTATGGTTTTCACATGGGGTATGGTGTCAGTGGTAGAGTTTTAATTATTTCATGAAATGTAGAATGTGTACATATTTATGATGTTTTCTCATTTAGACAGGGAAAGAAACTTAGTTGTATAGAGAAATCTGTCTTTTTTTCTTCTAGAAATAGCTATGCTATAAACGTATCCACATATATATACTAGACATATAATGCTATGGTATACACATTTATAAAATGTGGTTATTTTTATAGTTACACATTTGGACTCCATTAGATCTACTCTGGGAAGTAGATAGATTTTCTTGGTGCTGACTATAATCATGACATCATTAGAGGTTACTCTCTCCTTTGAGATGCATTTAAAATTGATTTGCATTCCCTATTTTATGTCCAATAAATCCAATGCTTTTCCCAACATTTCTGTGAATTCCCCGGAGTGTATATTCTCACAGTCACTTCTAATTCTGGTTCACTCTGAATTTAATGTACCTATTTGTCACTTCCCCTAAATGCTTTCTCTATAAGCTACTCAAATAAGGAACATGGCCCATGTCTTTCAGTTCTCTTATGTACAACTCACAGAAAACATTTGTAGATAAAGCAGGTTATACTGAAGATTTAGAGTCAAGGGGTGGGAGTGAGGAAATTGCACTAATACCTGGGAAATTTTGTAAAAACTATTAGATGTCCCTGTTCTTTGAAGTTATTTCTAACCACCTCATCCTTTGCACCAACAATCAGAAATTCTGAATTGACAAAATTTCTCCAGGGGTTGAAGTAAATACAGATTATTTTGACCCCATTGTTTCTGAGGATCTTTCGAATAAAAACATTTTATCAGATTATTTCAGTATAAATAGATTTTCACTTAAGCATTTTCAGCAGTAAAATGAAGAAAATAATCAAATGTAATCCCAAAGTGATCTATTTTTTTTATACTGCAAAGTAAAATCATTGACATTTTTATTCTTATTTTCTTGAATTTTTAAAATATTGGCATTTTTTTCAGTTCAAATTTTTGCTTAAAAGATTTATCTCAGAGATCAGTGCATTTGTCCACTGGTAACTGAACTTTATTATAGCAATTACAGCTCCTTGTTTTGCCTTTATGGCTCCTTTGTGTTTCATAATAATTTGAATTTCCCCACATCAATTATTTTAAATCTAATTTTTTTCAAATATTGATTTTCCCAACAATTGTTAGAATAACACGTTTTAATATGTTCATTGTTGTCCATTGCCAACTTGTTATGTTGATTATTTCTACCAGACATATTTTAATTCAATCAAGAAAGCATGAATGTAACATTTAATTGATCAGCTGCCTCCAGCATTACCCCTACTGAGGATCGAGCCTGCAACCTGGGCCTGTGCCCCGATAAGGAATTGAATCTGCCACCTCTTGGGCATGGAATGATACTCAACCAACTGAGCCACACTGGCCAGAACATAAAATATATTTCTCATATATCTCTTCATTCAGAGTTCCTGATTCACACCTCCCCAAATCATTGAAGTTTCCTATGTATTGAGAGTGAAAACTTATCTTTTGGGTATGAAGCCTCTGTTGTCCCATGTATCTCTTTTATCTGGCTGTTCTTGAGTTTATATTATTTTACAATAAACTAGTAATCTAGTAAGTAACTTATTTCTCCAAGTTCTGTGAGCCACTCTAGCAAATTAGTTGAATACAAGGAGAAGAGATCTTGGGAACTTCTGGTTTATAGGCAGTCAATAGGAAGTACAGGTAAAAACCTGAACTTGCAACTGGCAACTGAATTGATTTGCCAAGGAGGGAGTCACTGGAACCTCCAATACATAACTGGTTGGTCAGAGCACAGGTACAGCCTGGGCTTACAGCTGGTGCCTGAAGTAAGAGGAAGTGCATTCTTGTAGGCCTGAACCTTTAACCTTTAGAACCTGCTGCTATCTCAGTTAGATAGTATGAGAATGAGTTGAATTTTTGCACACTCTGCTAGTGTCCAAATGTTTGTTGGTATGGGGCAACTCCCCACACCATGCTGGAATTGGGTCCAAGAATACTTACCTATTCAGTACTATACTTAAAGTTTCTATTTTACATAAAGAATATATTAGAATTTGCTTTAACACTCTCTTTTCTCAAAGTTAAGCATTTAAAACGTAATTTTGTTTCTTCAGTAAGCCTGCCAGCCATTGCATTTTCTCAATATTCACACTAAATTGTACAAATGACAGCATTTTACCTCATTTGAAACAGCCAACATCCTGTTAAGTTTATGGTTATATTTAAACGTAAGAATTCTTTTTTTTTTTTTTTTTTTTGCACATGCACTAGTTCAGGTGGGGAGAGATATATTTATTTATTTTAAAGTCATGATGCAAATCTATTCAACCATACTTTCTTATTCCAGGCTCTAGCCTACACACAATTTTTCATTAAAATGTTGTTTAAGCTGAGGACATCTGCAGTAGTCTGGAACATATTTTATCCAGTACTTGATTTTAAGCCCTCTATATGTCTTAGACTTTTCTAAAAACATTCCATGGCATGTTTGAGTATCACTGAACAAGCAACAGCTGCACCTATATCCAGAGTGGTGCAACCTGAGTGGAAAATATGCCAGCTTTTTAAAGGGCATCTTTAGTAATTTTAATTAAGCATTTTATTCTGTCAATAACACTGTTTTCTGAATAAATAACATCTCCATGTACAACATTTTATTTATTAGGAAATGTTTTAAGCAAAGAGAAAAACATAGCAAAAGGCATAATGAACATTTACTATCATCCAGTTTTATCAAATCTTAATATTTTGTCATGTGTACTTCTGACATTTTAATTAAACATTACATATTCATTAGACTCCCATTGCTCAATTATCCTATCTTCCATTTTTCTCTCTTTCTTCTCAGAAATAACTGATATCATTACCTGACTAAAGGGGTGAATTTGCCTATGCACATCAAAGCCCAATCAAATGGGAGCAGGAGGTTGCAGCCAAGAAAGTAAGTGTTTATTAGTTGAGGAAATGGTGCCAAGCCTGGAGCCACAGATAAGCTGATGCTCAAAGACCTAGTTCCTTGATGGCTTTTCAGGGAATGTGTTAAATAGGGGAAAAATCATTAATCGTGGTGTCTTAATCATTAATCATGGGGTCATGGGCTCTAACTGATTGATTTGCACCAGGGTAGGAAGGATGTAGTTGATCATTGTGTCAGGTCATGATGTCAGCCATGGAATTGTTCCATCTGGTTTCATGAGGGTGTGGTCTGTAGGGTCTGCATTCCTGGACCTAGGACTGAAACATTCCTGAAGTCAAGATGCTATCGTTAATAAGCCAGTCAGAGAAAGATAAATATCACATGATCTCACTTATTTATGGAGTATAATGAACAACATAAACTGATGAACAAAAACAGATCCAGAGACAGAGAAATATCGATCAGACCATCAAACCTCAGAGGGAAGGTTGGGGAGAGTGGGGGTAAAGGAGAGAGATCAACCAAAGGTTTATATGCATGCATATAGACATAACCAATAAACATAGACAACAGGGGGGTGGGGCATGAGTGAAGGGATGGGGGGTAATGTGGGGATAAGGACACATATGTAATAACTTAATAAAGAAATTTAAAAAAAAAGATTCTATCTTTAGCTTGACTGAAACTCTGTTTCTGTGGTCAACATATCTGAGGCTTTGTTCTTAAGAAGCTTGATGCTGTCCAGAAACTGATATCCTAAGGACTTAAGTATTAAGGAACAGAGTGAAGGGACAGAAAGGAGAAAGGATCCAGTTAAAGAAATGGAGTTTCTGCAAGGTTACAACATATTTGTGTTTATCAAAACAATGTACATTTATATTTTTGTTATAAATGTGTGTATTCTGGAACAATATTTAATATATTTATGTTGATAAAGCATATAAACGTTACCATAATTTAATTTTTTGAAACTTATTTTTTATTCACATTATGCTTTTAAGAATTTTTGCCTGTTAATACTTGTAGGTACAATTTATGTATTTTCACTTAGTAAAGATTCTGTAAAGAATCCTTTGTATAAATGTAACACAATTTCTCCTCCCTAATCTTGTTTTCCATACTTTTTTTTATATTCCAAGCAGTTATACTTTCAAAGGATTCCTTGATACAAAGGCATGTGAGTCTTAATAAATTATTACTCTTTGAAGTCTTTGAGATTCATGATGGTTTGTAATACAGCCATAGTGCTAATTCCTTTAGTTGAAAATAAACAGAATATCTCTTTTCTTAATCCCTAAAACACTTTCTATTTCTCATTGGATCCATGTTTTTAAGGTCTTTGATTATAGTTCTTGAGGATCTCTATCTTAATTCACCACTTATATGTATGTTACTGGAGAGAAGAGCCTGAAATCTCCATTTTAAATGTTTACCCTCCTATACCATTATTCCTGGCTTGGCATTTGTAACAGTTATTTAATTTCTAAAATAAGTGAAACACAATCATGTTAAAATAATTTTTTTTTCTACAAAAGCCTAAGCCTTGTTTTTATTTAAAAACTAGTGGTCCAGTGCACAAAATTCATGCACATTAAAAGGGAATTCATTAGAGGAAATATTTTAATTGCAATTTGCCCTTTCTCTATAATAGAAGTGTCAGAGATGAGAGAAAATTAGTAAAATGTATATGAAAAATCTTCCTTCTGTCAGAGACTGGGGCACGCTGCAGGACCCAAAGTTAAGTCCCCACCCATCCACATTCACCTCAAAAATCACGCGAGACCCAGACCCAGACAGCCCCACCCCCATTGGGCGAGATCCAGACCTGGCCGGCCCCATCCCTGTTAAGCCCTGCCGGATGGGGTGGTGCAAGCTCAGGTACCCTGTCAA
This sequence comes from Myotis davidii, assembly GCF_000327345.1. NCBI lineage: Eukaryota > Metazoa > Chordata > Mammalia > Chiroptera > Vespertilionidae > Myotis > Myotis davidii. The sequence goes on along the minus strand of NW_006296965.1, from coordinate 671,578 downwards.
GCCCCGCTGGGCTGGGGGTGCAGCCTTAGGTCCCCTGGCACACCCTTAGGTCCCCTGGCCAGGTGCCATGGTGGGGGGCCTGGCCTGAGGTCTCCCATCAAACCTTGCCTGGTGAGGGGTGCAGCCTGAGGTCCCCCATCAAGCCCCACCAGGCAGGAGGCTCAGCCTCAAGTCCCCCGCCCCAGTGTCAGGTCCCTGCTGATCACAAAAAACTGCTCGTTACAGGAACCCTGCCTCTGTTGTGGGTGCAGCCATCTTTTGAGGGTGTGATGGAGTAAGGGTCAATTTGCATAATACCTCTTTATTATATGGGATTGTACATCTCACACTTCTTTACAGGGTTTTTCTAGACTCAGGTAGTCAGAAAGAGCCTATTCTTGGTCCATTCATCATCTTTTCCAGTACTGTTTTTCATTCTTTTCTTTCTGCTATCTCCATCATACTCATAACATAAAATGCTGAAAAATCTATCTTATAGGTAATACCACCAATTTATCTGTTTTTCTTTTCAGCTTGAAACTATGTTGTAAACTCTTAACTTTTGACTTTAGCCCTACTTGCTCTCTGGTACTTGGGTTCACTTGATATTTTCTTTTTTTACTTATTTGTTTTAGACCTCCTACTGCAATATTGTGATTTATGATATATTTAATATAAATATTAAAAATACATATCTATGTATTTGGTCACTCAGATCACCAAAACACATATCTAGTATATATTTGGTCTTTGTTCACAGTTTCTGGCCCCATGCTTCAAGAACCTTTGGGGATAGAGAATGATAAAGTATATTTTGTTATATCAATAAGGTGAGTTTTAGAAAGCATCTAAGGATTAAGGCTTATTGTTAGTGGAGCCTCCATTAGAGAGTTGGAACTACCAGTCCTACCCCCTTGGCTTCAAGGTAGAGGAGAGGGTCTGGAGGTTGAATTAATTCCCAATGGGTAATGATTAATTAAGCATGCCTATGTAATGAGGCCTCCATCAATACCCAAAGAACAGGATTTAGAGAGCTTATGTCTTGGTGAACATGTGGAGATGTGGAGAGAGTGGCCAGTTAATAGAGGGTATGGAAGCTCTGAGCCCTTTCTCTGTACTTTGCCCTATATATCACTTCCATCTGGATGATTCTGAATTGTATCCTTTTATAAATAACTAGAGGCCTGTTGCAGGAAGATTCCTGCAAGAATAGGGCTTCCAGTGGCTGGAGCCAAGCAGAGAGGGGAGCAAAACCAGCTGAGGCAGGCTTCGCTCCCACTCCGAGCTGCTCCTGCTGGGTTTCCCCTCCCACTTCCAGCCCCTCCTGCTGCATTTCCCCTCCTGGGCCCAGCCCCTCCTGTTGCATTTCCCCTCCCGGGCCCAGCCCCTCCTGCTGGGTTTCCCCTCCTGGGCCTAGCCCCTCCTGCTGGGTTTCCCATACTGGGCCCAGCCCCTCCTGCTGGGTTTCCCCTCCCGCTCCCAGGAGCTGCCCCTTCCCCTCCCAGCCGCTGCCCCTCCAGCTTGCAGCAACTGTGACTGGGCTTTCCCTCCCACCTCCCGCCTCCCACCTCCGCAGCCTTGGCTCCGTCTGTACCGCTTGGCCTCCATTTTGTCCTCAGTCTTCCCTAGCCACTGGTGTATGCAAATTAACCACCACCTTTTAGCTCTATAATTGAAACATTGTATCTTTTGGAGCTGTTGCTTCAGGAGCTCCGAGGCCGGAGCGGCAGGGGGGGAACGCTGTAGTCCTCTGTCACTGAAGCAAGCAAGCCTCCCTATTCGCATCAGCTGCCTGGCTGCCTGCCGCCATCTTGGCTGCCAGTTAATTTGCATATCTCGCTGATTAGCCAATGAAAAGGGTATCGGTCGTACGCCAATTACCATTTTTGTCTTTTATTAGATAGGACTAGAGGCCCAGGCACAAAATTCGAGCTTGGGTATGGTCCCAAGGCCTGGCCTATAATCAGGGCCATCTTCCCCAGCTGCCGGCTGCTGGCCCTGCCCCCGCCACCATCCACCCCCCGGTTCCCCATTCGCCATTGAGTGATCAGAGCCTGCTAGCCATGGGAAGGGACCAATAGGTTGGCCAGCAGGCCTCAATTGGGCAATCAGGGCCTATGGACTGGGGGCAACTCCTGCATTGAGCATCTGCCCCTTCGTGGTCAGTTCGTGTCATAGCGACCAGTTATTCTGCTCTTCAGTCGATTTGCATATTGCCCTTTTATTATATAGAATAGGTAATCTAGTAAGTAAAATATTTCTCTGAGCTATAATAAATTAATTAAACCTGGGGAGGAGGTCATAGGAACCTCTAATTTATAGCCATTCAGTCAAGAAATACAGGTAACAACCTGGACTTTGACTAGTACCTGAAGTTTAAGGAAGTGGTTGTTGGAACCTCCATTCTATGGCTGGTGGATGGGTGGGTGAGTAGTCTTGTAGGATTGAACCCTTAACCTGTTAAATCTGCCATTATCTCTGGGTAGATAATGCAAGAATTGGGTTAAATTACAGGACCCTCTGCCGGTATCTGAAAATTGTTTGATGTTATGTGGGAAGTTTCCTCACCCACACATGTTGGAATTTGATCCAGGAACCTATTTGTCTACTTATCTTATTATTATTTAGGAGTACATGGACTCCAGAGGGTGATTTGTTTTAGAACTATTATGTAATGCAAGGCTAATTTTTAACTCATTATTAAGAAACTTGTCCTATATTTCTTGCTCCTTGACTCTCTTTTACACCAATGAGAGCTCATTCAATCCAGTAATTCTTCTGGTGTATTTTTTCCAAATGAATATTTATGTTTTATAAAATACTAGAGGCCCGGTGCACAAAAATTTGTGCACACAGGGGGGAGGGGGGAATCCCTCAGACCGGCCTGTGCCCTCTTGCAGTCTGGTACCCCTTGGGAGATAACGACCTGCTGGCTTAGGCCTGCTCCCGGTGGCAGAGGGCAGGCCCAATCCCTAGGTGCAGCCCCTGGTCAGGCTCAGAGCAGGGCTGATTGGGGAGTTGGGGCGCTACCCCCTGTCATGCACAGAGCAGGGTGGATTGGGAGGGTGCAATGCCACCCTCAGTCACCAG
>NW_006296965.1:650113-667704 GCF_000327345.1 Myotis davidii | reverse complement strand
TTGGAGTCCTCCGTTATTGAAGCAAGCAAGCCTCATGTTCGCTTTAAGCTGCCTGGCTGCCGGCCACCATCTTGGCTGACAGTTAATTTGCATATCTCCCTGATTGGCCAATGGGAAAGGTAGCGGATGTACAGCTACTTACCATGTTTTTCTTTTATTAGATTGGATTGCTCTTTTTTTTTCCTAGGACCTATGTTTGGATTATCAATTGTTAATGCTGAACATCAAGTTATCTATTTTATTACTGTAATAATTCTTTTGATTTGACCATTAATATGACAAAATTACTTAACTGAAAATGATCCATTACTTTATGATTGGACAATTTGTGGATAATACACAATGCATGTTTGGCTCATGGGCTCTTTAAAGAAAAATATCACTGGGCCAGAGTTTCAGTAGATATAGAAAAATAACAAAAGAAGGATCTAGTAGTAAGATCATTATGAATATAAATGAAGATTGATGTATGTAAAGCAGTTGGGAAGAATGCTTTCTGAAAATATTGCTTGCATACTCATCAATCTTATTCTTTACAAAATGAAAAATCTCTTTGACTCTCAGAATTACTTAGATCTCACCAAGAATGGATTTATAAAACCATAGAATATTGGGAGATCTTAGCGTTCATCCAATAAAATCTTAGGTATCAAGACAGAAATAAATAGCCACTATTTGGCCACTCTTGATTTTCAAAATGTAATTTTCTTATAGTTCACCTAATAGATGATCAGGAAAAACTCCACTAATTTGCCAGTGAGACATCTCTAGAACAGGGCCACTGCATTATGTGGATTTATCTCTAGTATCTCAATGACACCATTTGCTCTGTCTCTCATCTTATTTGCTTATCATTAAAAATAAAATTTAAAACTGTTGATATGTATTTGAAATGAAAAGAACCACACAAAAATTCCCCTCAAGGAGAATTAAGATATTTCAAATGAAGATGAACTAGCAAGACATATTAGTGCAATTCTTTGTCAGCAGGGGAGCATCCTGGATCATTTCCTTTGTTTCAAGCCATTCTGTCATTATTCAAGCCAGACTCTTCTTGAGTGATGAATGGGCACTATTCCCAAAACTATTTATGAGTTTCTCTAGATCTTGGAAGACATATTTCTAAACAAGTATCATAATGCACGAGTATTATGTTTTCTGATTAACATTGCAAAGTCACTTTAACACATAAGGTACTCAAATACTCAAATATATATATACCAGGGATTAAACCTGCAACCATGGCATGTGCCCTTGACTAGAATCAAACCTGGAACCCTTCAGTCCGAAGGCTAATGCTCTATCCACTGAGCCAAACAGGTCAGGGCCCAAATATATTGTTATTGTTTCAAATTCATCTAACTGTCATATGTCCCATGTTTCTATTGGACAATTGTTTTCTTAATTATCAAGTCTTTCCATTTCTGTAGTAATAGCCATTTCTGGCATTGAAATAGAGCAGGGTGTTCATTGGAAGTAGGTGTTAAGGAACTTTTTAACTCAATTAATTTTTGTTTCTACATCACAGAAAGGGTGTCTCAGGGAAACCATTCTCCAGTTGTTCAGAATCAAAGATAAAAGAAAAACTCTATCCATAGGGAGCATGTAGTTACAGGCTTACATGGAATTGAGTTGTGATATAATTGTTTATAATTAGGACCTCCTAATCCTCAATGTGTATCTTTTGGGCTTTCCTTTTTATATCTTGATCCCACTTTAGAAATTAAGGTGTTTTTAATTTAAAAAAATTGAGAGCCACATTTAACTAGAACAGCAACATTGTACCAAACTGCTTCAATATTCCTTGGGCCTCAACTTTTCAAATTGTTTTTTATTTGACCCAATGTTATGCATTTTCATTCAATGTCATGACTTTTTTGTAATGTGCACGGTGGTTGCAAGAATTTTCAAACTTAAAAATTAACTCTGACTTGCCAGAAGAAGCGTTGTTTCTGAAAATAATTATTTGCAATAATTGCCATGCTAACTTCTGAAGAGGTAAGATTCCTGGTGTCACCTGGCAACCTCATCCCTGAGTCTCTTGCGGGCTCCTGTCAGATAAATGTGTGCTGCTCACCTGCTGAAAAACCCACATAGATTCTCCTCTAGGCCCTCTGTGGAGCGTAAAAAATGCTTTTTAGTGTGTGTTTTATTTTCCTTAAATTTCCAACATTTTACCTTTCTTCTCTCTGTTAGGGATTGGAGACAATGAGGGTAGCTAGAATGTGGATTTGAGCACAAGGTATCACATTAATGCTGTCTTAGAAAAAATTTAATCTCAGAAAAAACAGGTTGGACTTCTGTTCTCAAACCAGCTAGCTTCTTCTCTCACACGTTCTTTTAAAGAACCTGGCAAGACTTCCCTACTTCTATTTGACCTCCCCCTTCAGCTCAAATCTTCTACTTCCTTCCTTCAATTCAACTTTTCTTCAAAAGGAGTAAATATTGGTGCCTGGTAAAGGTTGAGAAGTCTCAAACTTCAGTCGTTAGCTATTTTAATTACCCAGTGGCTGTGTTGACAATATGTGTGACCTCCAACCCTTTATTATTATTATTATTATAATTTTTCTCAAATCAGAGTCCTCATCAATGAATTTCAAGTGCTAGAAGCCCCATCTCCACTGTTTTACCTTATACAGGGAGGGGAGAAGCTTACAAGTGGGGGATAGCTACATTCTTACCAGTCACTGTCAGGCTGCACCTCTAATAAAGATCGCAAGACCAAATTTAATCTGAAATAACAAAGGCGCCAAGTGTGAGGAGTGATAAGCCTTTCAGATTTGACTTACCAGTTATAGGGAATCAATGTCAAACCCTGATGGAATGTCATTTAATTTTGAAAATCCTCACTGTGGCCTCCAGGAATATTTATTTGTTAATTTCCTTTATTTTAGTGGACTCTGTTTTCTTTAGTTAGGTGGCCAGTGTGGTTGGGTTTTGATGTGAGTTCAACTGTGTAAGGCATTCCCTAGGTTTTCAAGATGAGGCCCTTTATTTTAATGTATAAAATTTCCAGACAACATATTCCCACCTTCTGGGATAATAGTTATGCTTTCAATACATGTTAACTGGTAAAAATATACAATGACTGTCATTCACTATACAGTAGGTAAAGAGTTTGTATGTACATTATTAATCACCAAGTCATTTTAATATGTAGGTGAGCATAGAAGTGTGTGAGATATATTTTACTCAGTCTGTAAATAATGTGTAAGAACAAATAGATACTATGATTTCTATTTTACCTACATGTTTGCTTCCCTAGGCCATCAAATATTCTCTTATTGATTGAATATTACAGGCTGTTGTTATATAAGCTGATAGTGGTTTTATGAGGGCTTTACATAAATGATCATTTACTCATGAGATGAGTGACATCAAACACATTCTATGTGAAATGCAATCCTTAACATTATGGGCTGGGGGAGAAAGGAAGATGCAGTTGATTTAATGATGTTCAGGCTTATACCAAATCTGATATTTGCTATATGCATGAACCTTTACTTAGTCTCTACTCTTAAGAGGCAGTGTGTGTTGTGTATGTATGAACCCTCTCCTTAGCATCACTTAGGAGGGCTTAGCTTCATTGCTGATTGCTCAACATTTGGAAAAAAAAAATTCTTTAATTTACTTCTGGTAAATCACTATTAATAGTCATCTAACTATAAACCTACTTTTGCCCATCCCTATATATGTTTGAAAGCTCATAAATGCTGCCAGCAGGGAATGTGCAAGGCCTCTAGCTCAGCGTGGCTCATGGTAAATCCAGCTCATTATCCTCCTGGATCCCTGTAAGTTTATGTCTCCTTCTCAGAAGGTCTTGCTCCCGAGCTTTTGTTTTATAAAAGTTTCGTTTTAAAAAAAAGCATGGAAATTATTTCTTCCCTCAATACCTAGTTACAACTTCAGGCATAGATACATCTAGAGATAGTTATTATTTAGGGCCTTGGGAAAGCCAAGAATCCAAGGGTAGAAAATATGCCTCTTCTGCCTATGATGGTATCCTCAAGTGTCTAAAATAGGAAACTTCACCTAGTCAGCCTCAATAAATATTTTAGGAATCAATGAACAAATTTTCAAATAACTCTTGAGTAGTAGAAACTCAGTCATTGGAGTATATATTTTTTTTCCTGAGCATTCAAATCACAGCTCTCAGTAGTTGTCCCTCCTCTTGTCTGTAAATGGAGCTATGCAATTGTGAGCTCTAGATGTGGGGGTTATTATGTTGTTTTTACAGAATCTAGATCATCATTTAACACAATGGCTCCTCTCCTGTAATCAAATGCAGTCACCTGCTTTGGATTTAAAAATTAGCTTGTGGATCTTGGGTCTTTTGTTATTTGACATTCTCCCTAAATCTGCATTTGTTGGTGTGGACTAAGGACATAGTTACATCAGAATTTAGAATATAAATCCCATTTCACTGGTAGGCAGCTCTGGCAGAAATAGATTGCTCATCTAATGGCAGGATCTGTGATATCTGTTGAGATAAGCAACATAGGCCTAGTTAGTACATGACATTACCAAGTGATAATATAGCCATTCACACATTGATGCTCTCATGTTTTCTTCTTCAGAGAATCATAATAGAGTTCTTAGACACACCTGAAAAATAACTACAGAAACAATAGACAGAAAAATACCTTTGGCATTCTCTTCTCTTCCTTCCCTTCCTTCTCCTCCTTTTCCTTCTCTCTCTCTCTCTCTCTCTCTCTCTCTCTCTCACTTTCTCTCTCTCTCTCTCCTTTTTCTCTCTCTTTATTTCTCTTTCCAGCTCCTGCCCCACCCCTCTCTCTCATCCCCCTCCTCCTCTTCTCCCCTAATGGAGAAAAGACATTCCCACAGCAAAGACTACTTTATTTTTTTGTCCTTATTACAGTGACATGACACCCTTAAATATCAGACAGTGTTTTGCCAAACCACCACTGTGCATGTGCTTTTGTTCGGTTATCCATGTTGGGAGGCCTCCGGGCTCTGAGAAAGTCTGAGTCTTCATGGACTCTCAGCTACCTTGCTGTGACTTGGAATGAAATAGATCCGCTCAGCAGCCAGAGAGAGAGAAAAGGGAGGGGGGGGACAAGAGAATGTTGATAAAATATTCATCTACTATTGACAATGTTGTCTAGTTAGTTTTTGGATCTTGCTTATAAGAACTTCAGACATTTAAAGAAAAACAAATTTTCAATTTTTTATGAAGTTGCATATAAAGGAAACATCTTTGGTGACATGACAAACAAAAGGTCAGTTGAACTGACATGCTGTGCCTAAGAAATGAGATGCAATTTATGCCTCCCTTGGAAAAAGTAATTGATGACTTACAACTGTCCCTTCATTAAATTTGGGAAGCAGTTTAACGTGAGGAGAGAAATCAAAGCCCTATTCCTGAAGATTTCCTGTCGATCTCAATTCTTGGACAAAGTTGTCATGATTATCCCACATGTGAGGACTGGATATTTGCTAGCAACAGAAATATTTCAAGCAATAATAATAAATATTGGGTTCTGCTGGCTAAATCCCTGGGATTCAAAGAAGAGCAACTAAATAGGATCTGTCAATATGCTGAATTCTTCAGAGAAGTGTGTAAGATAAAACAAGGTTATTTTTAATCTGTTTACTTAGCAGGGTGGTCATATTTAAAAAATTAACATTTTTTTTATGTTTCTAAGCTGAGAGAAGGTGGTTCTTCACAACATTTATGTGACCGGAGAAGATCTTGTGAATGTGTGTGTATTATGAAGGCTTCTCATTGAACAAAGACACTTTGCCTATAAAAAGCTGGGTTATCATCTAGGTTCCTTTTGGCTGTGGTTAAAATTAATGGTCACAGAAATCATACCTGTAGGGCAGTATACACTGACAGTACAAGTGAATGTCCATGTTGCCTGGTTACTAATGCTGCTTGTGTTGAATTTTGAGCCTTCTTAACTGTGGAACTTTTTTGAGCCTTGTAATAACTGTGTTTGTTGGCCACCTCTCCTCCTTATTGTTCTTCTTTTCTTTATCCCGTGGCTCCTGCACTTTAACATGAAGAAGTACCTTGGAAGCTTGCTATCATGAGATTGTAATTTAATATGCTGGATCAACGCAGGAATTACTTTGAAAAGAAACTGAAGAATTTCAGTAAAGTGGTTACCCACACTTCAAGAAATATCGTTTAGATTTTCTCTGCTTAGCATCTTCCTTTTGCTTAGCATCAAACTGGCTTCCAACCATCCTGGATGTGGATTATGCAGGCTCTTAGCTGTCCCTTCTTTGCCACCAATACCTACCAGGAGCTTACTGTACACTGCTGGAGATAAGTCTGAGAATGATGTGGTTGAAAATCTGTTAATGTGCTACCTTAAATGGCAAGAGGGACTTTGCAGATGTGACTGAATTGAGGATTCTGAGATAGGGAGATGGTTCCAGATTGTTTGGATGGGCTCAATATAATGACAAGGGTCAGAGCAGGTATAAAGGGGGGTAGGTATAAAGATGGTATGCTGCTGACCATGAAAATAGAGAAAAGGACCACAAAAATTCTCCCCTAGCACTTCTAGAAGCAACACTGGCCTGCCAACACTTTGATTTTGAGCCAGTGAAATCAATTTCAGACTTCTAGCCTCCAAACATGGAAGGTAATAAATTCATGTTGTTCTAAGCCATTAAGTTTGTGGTAATAGGTTATAGTAGCAATAGGAGGCGAAGATATCCTCTCTGAATATCCCTGTGTTCAGTTCAATGCAAAAATGAGAATAATGATTTGTATTCCTTAGAATTTTGAGCAGATAAAATGGATACATCATGTTAATATATAGAACCATATTAAATATATGCTACTGATGAAGATGATGGTGATGGAGATAATCCCAGCAACTCTTCTTCATTTCTAATTGGGCAGAGCCTCAGCCACTGCTAAAAAATGAGAGTTATTCTTAACTCACTTGATTTTAGATCATTTTATACTTCTAACTGTCCTCTAGTAAATTCTCTGCCCTGTGTGTGTTTCCAGAAGTCAGCCATGGTTTTATTTATTTATTTTTAATTCTCACCCAAGGATATATTTTGTACAGTTTTAATTCATTTTCAGAGAGAGAGGGAAGAAGGAAGAGGAAGAGAGAGAGAGAGAGAGAGAGAGGGAGAGAGAGAGAGAGAGAGAGAGAGAAACATCAATGGGAGAGAGAACCATTGATTAGTTGCCTCCCTCATGCACCCAAAAATGGAAATCAAATCCACAACATGGAATGTGTCCTGACAGGGAATAGAACCCACAACCCTTCTGTGCACAGAAAGATCCTCCAACCAAATGAGCCATATCAGCCAGGACCATGAGCCATGTTCTTATTCCCATATTAAATCAAGGCAATTAATAAGACTTTTTGACTATCTACCAACTACTTACAGTTATACATGCCAGGAATCACTTGGCTCAATCATATCTCCCTTGAGTTTCTATAATTTATGGTTTTAAGGTTGTATGAGGTTAACTTTCCAAAGAAGAGCTCCTTTGGAAAGTCTCATAATCCCATGGTTCTCCATTGTTTTCTCTTTTCAGCACCAGCATGTCTTGAAAGGAGCTGCTGATCTATTGTAACAAATGTGACATGATCAGATGCCAATTAAATGGAGTACAATTAAAGAAAAGTAAGAACTCTCAGGAGAGGAGTTGTATATTGATACGTTTGGAAAAGAATTTAGGGTGAAAGTAAGTAATGAACTATGATTGAAGGATGGGTAGAATTTGTATAAGAAAAAAGCATAAAGTGAGGGGCTTTAAATTAGGTGGCAAAATAATCCATTGAGCCCAGTTAGAAGTCGGAATGAGCAAGAATTGCATAGGAGAGGATCAGCTAATATGCAGATGGAATTAAGGTTGAATCATGGCAAGTTTTACAGGTGTTGAAAGCACTTATTACATTTTATTCTTGAACCTTCTTAGAAACCTATACCAGCCCATCTGTAAGTTTAACAAAAAGTCATTTCTTTCTTTTTCTTTTATAACAATCATCAAATGGTCTCTGCTCTTATCTATACAAGCTGATTCTCAGGTTGGGATACCAGGGTTAATGGACATCCACCCTCTCTTTTGCCAAATAGCTTTGACCCTCTAATATTAAATTCCATTAATGGTGATCAAGTTCCAATTTTAGATATTTTTAAAAGGAACAAATATATAATAGGCATATGGAGTAGAACAGGACAATTCTAAGCATTAAGGGAACTGTTTTGGAGAAGGAATAAAGAAATCAGCAGCTTATCTTTACTACTGCTTCTCCCCAGTCACATTAATATAAAAGAGGCCAGCACATTGGTGAAGTAATAGTGAAGGAGGCATTATTAGCACCAGCATCCTTGGCAAAATCTCAGCTGCCTTCTGGGTAGCAGCAAAAGAACAGGAAGCAAATAAGATGATTCAAGAAAATAGCAGAGATAGTGTATCAGAGCAGTCATGTGCTGCCTCACAGATATTTTATACTCATGTTCAAAAGAAGGTGACTCCTTCCTAAGAAAAATATAATAAAGTAAATAAAGAGTAGAAAATAGTTCATTTCATGGCCCAGAGTAAATAAGGAAAGTCATGGGGTTTTTAGGCCAGGGGAGGCTTCGAGCACATTTCTTAGATGTGACAGAAAACATGCATCCTTAACTGAAGAAATAAACACCAGGGCTCAGAGTTTGTTGCAAGGTGCTTCTCAGACATTTTCCTTCCAGTGCTTTCCTGAGCCTCCAAACATATATATATATATAAAATGCAAATGAGGTCATGACTCCATAAAGGCAACAACCAGCTCAGGAGGAGGGGCCGGGTGCGGCCCTGACCCTAAGAGAACAACACACAGGAGCTGCCTGGAGCCTGAGAGATCAACACAGAGGGCCACCTGCTCCGAGCCATTATGGCGCAGCTGGGGACAGGCCCTCAGTGGACATACACACACACACACACACACACACACACACACACACACAAACACACGGTGCCTGCTCTGAGCCTCCATGGCCAGACTGCAGCTTAGACCCACTCCCTGTCTACTAAGCCATCAGTAGGACATCCCCTGAGGGCTCCCAGACTGTGAGAGGGGGCAAGCTGGGCTGTGGGACCCCCACCCTCCAGTGCATGAATTTTGTGCACTGGGCCTCTAATATTAATATAAAATAAATCAACATAATACCTTGAATGTTTTTATTGGCTTTTTAACATTTTTGAAATATAAGGTGCAATAAAGTACATGAAACCTATTTTACTTGTCAATGAATAATCAAAAGGTAAACATACATGTAATCACTGCCCCAGTCATTACATAGCACATCCTGAGCATCACAGAGGCACCCACTCTTCTCCCTAGAGTCCCTTGGCCTCACTATTCTCTTCTCTCACTCAAAGTTAACAACTCTTCTGAGCTTCTTCTCAGTCAGTTTTTTGTTCTTCTTTTTAAAATACATTTGGCATTTATGTATGCATTCTATAAACACCACGATTTAGTTTCCCTTATTTTCTTAATGTTTTATAAGTGAAATTGTGATAACTGTTCTTTTGTGTCTGGCTTTTTTTCCTTTTAATGTTATGTTTATGAAATTAATCCTTGGTGTTGCTCATGGTTCTTGCTATTTATTTTTGTTACTCTAATGGATATTACATTACATACATGCATTACAGAATGTGTGTGGAAACAAGTGGATGTAAAGTTCAGATAACATTTCTTAACAGAATATTTAAGAACACTCATCAGCTCCTAAAGAAGTTGTATTAGTTTTCTGTTGCTCTATAACAAATTACCACACACATTTAGCAATTTCGACCACCACCTATGTAGTACCTCACAGTTTTGAAGGTCAGACATATGGAATAAGCTTGACGAGTTTCTCTTTTCTCAGCCACTTAAAGCCACAATCAAGGTGTTATCTACTCTAGTCTCTGATCTGGAGATCTAGGGAAGAATTCATTTCCAACTCATTCAAATTATTGGCATAATTCACTTTCTTGTGGTTGTGGAACTGAAACCATATCTCCTTGCTGGCTGTTGGCAGGAAGTCATTCTCAGCAACTAGAAGTTGCTCTCTGGTGGCCTCCTCGATCTTCAAAGCCAGCCAAGGCCCATCAAATCTCAGGCTTCTAATCTCTCTCATTTTCCCTTCTGTCAAGATCTGGAAAAAACTCTGCTCCAAAGTGATTACATTCATGTGATTAGATTAAACCAACTGTGAAAATCCCTTTTGTCATACAAGGTAACATGATCAAAACAGTGATATATCATCAGATATACAGATTTCAGCTACACTCAAATGGGAGGGGATTTTACATGGTGGGGGTCATTGAAGGAATCTTAGAATTTTCCTCATGGTAGGAGAAAACTATAATCATTCAGAATGAGTGAAATGGCATTTACTATCCATTGGATTTATCTAGGAATCAAGGATCTGTTTACCTTTTGGTAACCATCATATACTTCTTAGATAAGTTACATTTGTGCCTGGAGATCAGGTGGTGACTTATTTCAGCATATGTGTGCTTAGGTCTGGCAGGGCTGCCTAAAGGGAGTTAATCTTCATGAAAGAAACAGGAAAGACTTTCTGGTGGACATGCTAAAGATGATTCAGATGTGCCAATGTAAATTTCTGATTTGTGTGACGTTTGGCACTTATTTCAGATAGCTTCCTCTATATAGACGTTTTGAGCTGAAAAGTAATTCTGACTAAATAGGATTTTAACCAACCAATCCAAAATGCCACACAAATTGCACAAACTATTATTGTATTTTCCCAACAGTGACTCTTTGAGTTCATACTATTATGACACTAAGATAGTGAGAGAAAGACATGGAGTATCATATTTTCCCTTCTTCTTTTAATGTCATACTCCTCCAGAAATATTTGAGTCACCAAATGTGATGCTCCTTTGATTTTTGATGTTTAGGCAAGTTATATGATTAGTTCAAGGTCACAAAGCTAGAGTTTGGCAAATTGAAACAGAACCTGATTTTCAGGTTTCTGAGCTCACATAGTAATTAAAATATCTACATAGCTGTCTGTATAAAGTCTGCAACCTTACCTGTGCATATTGCTGCATAACAACTGCCTACTACAGAGCCCAGCAAATGAATTGGACAGAATATTGGCTTTGGGATTATACAAAATTGTATTTGAAAACCGACTTTGATGACATCAGGTAAGTTACTTCCACTCCTTGAATCCCTTGTCATTTATTTTGACTAAGATATAACTCTTAGAATGTTATGACAACTGAACATAGTCACACATGTAAATCATGAAGCAAATTATGTAACATGTGGTAAATGTTAAATTTTATTTGGGAAATAACTTTTAACCAGAAACTTGTTTGAACAAGATTATGGATAACCACATTGGATGCAGAGAGGATAGTAGTGTAAGGAAATAATGGATTGCTGTGAACTGCTTATTCCCTGCTGCTGCATAGATAATCTGAGGCAGAAGCAGAATGAAAACAGAAAAATATCTTAGTTTGGGTTCCTCTGGAAGCAGAATCTGAGACAAGATCTTGGATTCCCTAGGTCACCGTGGTCGGCAAACTGCGACTCTCGAGCCACGGGCGGCTCTTTGGCCCCTTGAGTGTGGCTCTTCCTAAGCCTTAGGAGTACCCTAACTAAGTTAATAACAATGTACCTACCTATATAGTTTAAGTTTAAAAAATTTGGCTCTCAAAAGAAATTTCAATCATTGTACTGTTGATATTTGGCTCTGTTGACTGAGTTTGCCAACCACTGGTCTAGGAAATTGGAGTTAGGAATGGGGAGAATAAGACAAGGAGGAAAGAAAGACCAATATTCAGGTGTGTTTTTGAGGTTGTTCCTGTGAATATTGGGACTGATTCCACAGGACCTTCTAAGAAGTTTGGAAAAACCCTCTCACAAAAGACCAGTTGAGTGAAGAGCGGCCAGGAACACTGAGTGAGGATTACCCTAGGGATTTTAATCCATAATTCTGGGCTGAATTTACACATGGGTTGAGGGAGCTCTCCTAGCCTTGGAGAAGATGCTCAATGGGAAGTGAAAAAATCCTCTAAGCATCCTTGGTAGGTAGAACACTACCACCAGCAAACTTTTCTTTAATAATTTCTATATTGAAAGTCTTAAAATTATTATGTTATAGTGTAGTCCTTCCTTATTTGTGGGTTCATTTTCCACAGTTTCAGTTATGTGCAGTCAACTACAGTCTAAAAATATTAAATGAAAAAATATAGAAATAATTCATGAACTTCAAATTGTGCACCATTCTGAATAGTGTGTTACAATCTCATGCCATCCTCTCTGTATTGCCCAGGACCCGAATCATCCCTTTGTCTAGCATATCTACACCATATCCATACATGCTACCTGCCAGTTAGTCACTTAGTAGCTGACTCTCTTATCAGATACACTGCCTTGGTATCTCAGTGCTTGTGTTCAAGTAACTTTTATAATTAGCTTAATTCTACATCACAAATTCGAACATCATTTAGTTGACTTCATCTCAGCAAGTAGGCATTTTATCATCTCACAGCACCACAAGAAGGGTGACTACAGTACAATGAGATATTTTGAAAGAGAAAAAGGCCACATTCACATAACTTTTCTTATAGTATACTAGAGACCCAGTGCACGAAATTTGTCCACTTGGTGAGGGGGGAGTCCCTCAGCCCGGCCTGTACCCTCTTTCATGGAGCCCTCAGGGGATGTCTGACAGACGACTAATGCCAATCCGTCAGTTGAACATCCTTAGCTCTGCCGTGGAGGCGTGAGTGGTTCCCACCACTGCTGCTGTGCTCACCAGCCATGAGCCTGGCTTCTGGCTGAACAGCACTCCTCCTGTGGGAGTGCACTGACCACCAGGGGACAGGTCCTACATTGAGCAGGATAGGGCTGAAACTGGTTCTCTAACATCCTCCCAGGGATTCCAGATTGCGAGAGGGTGCAGGCCAGGCTGAGGGACCCCACAGGTGCATGATCGGGCCTTGGAGGGACACGGGAGGTTGGTCAGCCGGGGAGGGGCCGCAGAGGGCTCCATGGCATGTCCAGCCCATCTCGCTCACTTCCAATTAGCTGGACCTCAGCAGCAAGCTAACCTACTGCTCATAGTGTCTGCCCCCTGGTGGTCAATGCACATCATAGCCAGCAGTTGAGCAGCCTTAGCATATCATTAGCATATTACACTTTGATTGGTTGAACGGATGACCAGATAACCAGACACTTTGCATATTAGGCTTTTATTATATAGGACTGGTATAATTGTTCTATTTTCTTATTAGTTATCGTTAATCTTTCGCTGTGCATAATTTATAAATTAAACTTTATCATGTATGTACTAAGTATATATAGGGGTCAGTACTATCTTTGGCTTCAGGCATCCCCTGGGGGTCTTGGAATATATCCCTCATGGATAAGGGGGAACTACTGTATTTTTTTTTTTAAGCTTTGGTTTCTCTTATTGTTTGTAGATGCATTCTCTTAAAATTTCTTTGTAATTCCTTCCATGGCAGTAGAATAGAATTTTAGCTATTTCCCCACCATGTTTTTTTTTTTTTCTTTCTTTCTTAATCCTCACCAGAGGATATGTCTTTATTAATGCCAGAGAGAGAGGAAGGGAGAAAGATATTTTTTAAAGACCAAAATAACACACATCAATGAGAAAAAAGAAACACTGATCTGCTGCCTCCTGCACACACATTAACTAGGGATCAAGCCTGCAACTCATGTATGTACCCTGACCGAGAATTGAACCCACAACACCTTGGTGCACAGGACAATGCTCCAACCAACTAATTGACTTGGACAGCTGCTTTCTCCCTCCCCATGTCTTTTGGTGAAAGAATGGGGAAATCAGTTATGGCACTCTTTGTTTTGGTAATATTGTGTGCAGTGTTTGGAAGAGAGATTCCTTTAGCTACCATTTACAAGTGATTAAACATACACATACTTATGTTTGTCATAGAATCATCCCATCTCCAGGAACCAGAAGGAGAATAAGGTTTACTATATTACTAGAGGTAACAGAGGCTCAGAAGGCTTAAATGCTTTATTTCAATCAAGACACAAAAGCAGAACTGGAGTTCAATGCCTAACATTGCTGGCACAGCTGTGTGGAAAACTGGCATGGTAAATGGCTCACAGTTTTGTTGTTCTGTCTTTAAAAGAAGATAAAAACCAACACATTTTTCATAAAATGCTTTTCTTAGACTGTAGTTTTCTTTTCAGACATTTTTTAAAAGTACTTAATCTTACTGAGCAAATAGACAGTGATAGCTGGACACAAAAACTGATTTAAGAATAAACAGAATACTTAAGCTTAGGATTTACTTTCTTTATCATCTGGTGCCACTGGATAGTTTTATGTAGTATTTCTAAAATTATATTTTTTATTCCTAGAAATATGCCCTTTCATGCAGGGTGGACAAATGTATGGACTGTTTCTTCCAAATTCTATTTTATTAAATGTCCTCAGAATGTCCTTTTATCATTTCAGGTTCTCAGGACTCAAACAAGTTTGCTAATAAGATCAGAGTGAAAGCTTTATTAAACACTGGCTTATGACAGATTTTATGGATTTATTATGCAATTTGACTGTATTATCTTAAGTTTGCATTGTATAGCTGCCTAAATTCCATGCATTTGATATGTTCTCTTTCCAAAAGGGCATCACTATAATGGCAATGTAATGGCAACAGCAGAACTTAATGATTTCAGGAAACTATATTTTATAACCATTACCTGTAATAGATCAGACAATGAATGTTTGGCATTTATTATGTCATAAATGGGTAATCCAATATTTGGGTGGTGGAATAGATTAGATAATGAGATAGAAACTATTAGAGCTAAAGTTTTTTGGGATGGTTACTTGCAATTTCAGTAACACTGTTTCTATGTAGTTACTTGAGTATTCAACATACAAAAATAAAAATTAGCTTTTATATTAATGCTTCTCTTATTCCTGAGACTCTCAATTAGCTTTTACAATGGTTCAGGAACCAACCTGGAATCTAAAACAAAGTATCCCTACACACACATTGTAATTTTACACACAATGCTAACAATGTTGGCTATTTATTTTACTAGTACACAAAAAAATTGATTAAATGGGATAGTGCTATACAGAGGCACACTGAACACAACAACAATTAGATATCATCTATAAAAGCATAAGTGACTATCTGACCGTTTGACCATCCAACAAGTAGCTATGACACACACTGACCACCATAGGGAAGGCACTCAACGCAGGAGCTGCCAAGCAACAGCAACTTTACAGAGTGCCCTCTCACACTCTGGGACTCCTTGGGAGATGTCGGACTGCCGGTTTTGGCCTGATCCTTGCAGGCCAAGCTGAGGGGCCCTTCCTGTTGGAGGGACCCCGCTCACTCTGCAGACACCCTTCAAGCCCTGGTGCCACCCCAGGTGCGACCAGCTGGGGAGGGACCTCAGGAGAATAGCCCAGTCCTGCCCCACTGGCCACCTTCTAATTAATTTCCTTTCAATGTGCATGAATCTGTGCACCGAGCCTCTGGTTGATAATAAAAATAAGCTATAGCTGATATATACATAATACTTACTATAGGTCAAGCCCTATAAATGTTTTATATAAAAATTAATTTATGCTTAGCAAACTACTATTATAATAATTATTTTATAGATGAGGAAACTATGGAGGAAAGAAATAATTGCTTCCAGTCTGACAATGAGAAGTGATGTAGAAAGATTATGATTAGCTAGCATATTCACTAAAAAGGCAGAGGTTCATAGTTGTTTATTGTAGGTCAAGGCATCCCTCAGTAACCTCTTCAAACAACAGATTATGACAGCCAAGTAGAATATGTGGGGTTCATCATAGTGACAATCTTGAAACAGACTAAACAGAAGGAACCATGGGTTATACTCTTTAAGACAAAGAAGAGTCTAATATATTTCAAAACTATTTTCACCTAAAATAATTTTATCAAGTTTTTAAAACTAAAAAATTAAGTTATTTTTATTGGTTGGGATATTAAAGAAAACATTTCTATATTTAGCATACCTTTCATAAGTTTAAAAAATATCAAAATAAAAAACAGAATAGCAAACACACAAAGATTTCTTGAAATTTAGGAGGTAATCTGAAAAACATCATGTGTCTAAAACAGGATTTAAAAGTTAAGTAACACATCTCCTTTTTTTTCAGAGTATTGTATTACATTAGAGCACTATCACTCTTCATCAAGCATGCTTATAACCATCCATACCTTTTTCTGTTAATAATGCCATGATGTAATAATTCATTTATTTAACTAGATTAATATTCACTTTTCTTTAGGTTGAACAATAAACATTACATATTTTGAAATTTAACCTCTCTATTAATACTGAACATACAGGGAAAGTCAAGAACATGACAAGGATGATTTTTAAAGCAAGAACCATTTATACTTTGGAAATGTGGCTTAGGTACTGGGTCCTCTCAGACTACTTGCTTGTAATATGACCCTACTAAAAAAGTGGAAAGCTTTAATTGCATAGAAATTAAGGATTTCTGTTTAGCAAAGACAACTATTGGGAGATCAGAGGAAGATATTTTCAGTATTAAAATAGCGGATGAGATGTATAGATATTAAGGACATTTAAGAACTCTTTTAACAAAAAAATTACTTGAGAGAAGAGAAAACAGAAAATGAATAGTAACTCAGAGAGGTGGAAATCAGAAATACCAGTAAGCATTTGAGGATATGTTTATTATCATTATTCATCAGAGAAATACAAGTTAAAGAACATTTTGCCTCTTCAGAATGTCAAATATAAGAAAGTCATATAATATCAAAACCTAGTAATAATATTGCAAAATGAGAACCTAAGAGCATGGCTGTTGAAGGTATAAGTATTGGAGAGCAATTTGGCAGTATTTAGTGAAATTAAGTTGCCTATGATTTAGCATTCCCATTTCTGGGTATATTCCTGTAAAAAATGTAGAACTTCATGCCCTGCCAGGGTGGCTCAGTTGGTTGGAGCATCATCCCATACACCAGAAGGTGGTGGCTTCCATTCTCAGTTAGGACACATACCTAGGTTGCAGCTTAGATCCCAGTAAGGGTGTATATGGGAAGCAGCCGATCAATGTTTCTCCCTCCCTTCCTCTCTAAAAATCAATGAAAATGTATCCCTAGGTGAGTATTAAAAAAAAATATATATATATATCTTATATAATAAAAGCCTAATAAGCTAAGTGTCTGGCTGTCTGGTAGTCCATTCAACCAATCAAAGCATGATATGCTAATGATATGCTAAGGCCACTCAACCGCTTATGATGTGCACTGACCACCAGGGGGCAGATGATCTGACCAGTAGGTTAGCTTGCTGCTGGGGTCTGGCCGATCAGGACTGGGTGAGATGTCCCGATCAGCCCAGATCGCCAGCCAGGCCGAGGGACCCCCACCCGTGCATGAATTCGTACACTAGGCCTCTAGTCAGTACGTAAAGATCAGCCTCATTCTTTTTAATGGTTTCCTGGTATTGCATATTTGCAATATGGTATAATTTGGTAAACCAGTCTTCTAGTGATGGACGTTTAGATTGTTTCTACTCTGTTTCTAGTATAAACAAAGCCACAATGAACAGCTTTTAACACATACTTTT
>NW_006296965.1:634652-650058 GCF_000327345.1 Myotis davidii | reverse complement strand
CTATTGAAAGAGGAATTTTAGGGGAATATATGCAGATTTAGGGAACTTTTAGAATTAGAGGTTCATGGAAAAAACACAGGGCTACAGACTGGGAAAGTTACATTTCCATAAGATAAGGGAACTGGGAGTAGTCAAAAGGTCTATATTTACAAAATAAAGGAGGAAGAAAGCCCAGAAGGAATAGGAGGACAATGAGGGAGGAGGGCCTCAGGAGTTACTATAATAACCAACTCAAAAGGGAATATTGACCAATCAGAAGGGATATCGGGACACAGGAACTTGCAGGCTTTATAAATTGTGGAACCAGGAAGTCAGCAGGACTCTTTTCCCTTCGCCATGTGGGAGTCTTTACTTGTCTATATATATAAAAGCCAAGTGACCTGAATGCCAGAATGACCAGAACGACCAGAAAGACTGGTCACTATGACAAGCACTGCAGCAGTCAACCATCCCTATTGGGGCCCTGATCAGCCTGCCCAACCTCCTGCAGCCCCTCACCCCAGCAAGCTCCACTCCCAATTGGCCACCCACCCCAATCAGGGGTGGTCCGGCCAACCTCCTGCGGGCCCCTTTGCCCCCAATCGGCCCCCATTGGCAAGGGCCAGCTGGACCCCACCCATGCATGAATTCGTGCACTGGGTCTCTAGTTCTTAAATAAATCTCCACCTTTGCTATAGCATCTTCAGTCTGTGGATTCATTCTTCAACTCCGACAAAGAATCCTGGGAACATCGCATGTTCCAGTCCAAAAATCATGTATTACTATGATTTGGCTTCAAGAATATAATTGTAAAAAAAAATACTTGAAGGATAGATGGAAAGGACCTGTACTACATACATTTAAAAAAAAAGTATTTTTGTGGGAGAAGTGGCTTAGAAGAAAATAAATGAGAGTCATTTAATAAAAGGAAAGCAGATCCAAATCAATTATGGGATAAAAATTATTAACTCAATTCTGAGTATACATTCCAAATAAAGGAAGCAAACAAACATCGAACCTGCACACCATGTCGTTCTTTCCCCTTATACATTTTATGTGGATAGATGAGGTGTGGTGAGGTAAAGAAAAGTCTTATCCAAAGAAATTTGGTGCTTATTCCTGAGTGTCTCTCAGGCCTCTAATGAGCCCTGCTTAACAAAGACATTAAAATCTTCCAAAATACTAAACTAAGATTGATCTATCTATTTTTTCTATTACTTGGGTGACTCCAAGTGCCACGATTTCTGATGAGTAACCACTATTTCATGTTATAATGCAGAGTTCCTTTGGGATGGAATAATTAACCTGAAAAAGAGGGTAGACTTAATATTGGCCACTGAATGTATTTGAGGTTCATGAGATGTAGTGCACCATGAATCAGATATACAATTAAAAACGGGATTTTTTTTAAAAATAGTGAAATATTACTATCTAGTTTATTTTCTACTGTATTTACTATTGATCATGGCATTTGCAATTAGAATTAGGAAATGGATGAACTTAGCAAGTAATGTAAGTTTAATAAGCATATCTTATAGAAAGATCAAATTATATTTCTAAAGCACTCATACAAATTATGATTTTATTCATATATTAATTATGATATAAATGCCAAGAGTGTCTGATCTATTAATATAAAGGGATTGTGTACATAGAAAAAATATTACACAGAGATAGTATACATAGAAAAAAATTCAATACAGCTAAAAAAAAAACAAACCCTAATTTGAATTACCTAAAACAAATAAACAAACATTTATGACTCTCCATAATACCTGTCTAGTCATGAACTGATATGTAGAAGCTTCAATAAATTAAAACTGATTGAGCTTGCCAATGAATACAATCAATGATTGAAAACTGGCTATATGAAACTGTCTTTTTTAGAACAAGTAAATATTTATCCATTAAAAAATACAGTATTTTGTATACTCCAAGATAAAATACTTATATTTTTAAAATGAATATTAACTTAAATTCAAAAATGACTGATTATTCATAATAATGCTTATCATTCAACAGTAAAGCACGTAATTATTGAACTGTCAGACTGCCTTCTTTACTAGACTGTCAAAATACTTTCAAAGTTACTATTTTATTTTATTAAATAAAAGAATGAATGTGTGAATAATTGCATGGAGGTGTGGATATATAGAATATATATATGCATATATATATTTAAAAAATTAAAATCATCTTAAGTGAGAGCAGACATCAGTTTATTATTACAAAATGAAGAATTTAGGTTGTATTGGTATTTTGAAATAATTTCAAATTAAAACTTTTGTTATTATCACATATAAAGTTTAGGATGTTGCTGAAAATATAGAAATTAAAACCAATATTTCTTAACATAGAAGTCATAGAATAGAGGAAAAAATATAATAAAAGCTGAAAGCCTTGTAGTACTGTTCTCATAATTTGTAGTCACGGCCAGAGAAAGACTGAATGAGTGAGGTGAGGGTGAGTATCAGAGGAGCTGTAGCTAATTTTAAAAAAGTCATGATACTGGAAGTATTTATGACATCTACAAAGATGTTTTACTTTTGACCGGTGACAAAACTCAAGGCACAGGACAGATTTTGCTTTGCTACACTATTTTGGCCAAATATCAAATGGAAGACCTAGCTCTTATTTATATAATACAGTGAAGCATATCAATTTAGTTTAATTTGCTCCTTTAGATTGAATATTAAGAAACCATGCTGTTAATGAAATGCTTATGATCCTTAATTTGTATTTCAATAATATGCAATGATAAACACTCCATATATAATCTTGCATTCTGGGATGCATAGCTAAAGAGATATCCAGAGTAAAGATTTTTTAAAGTACTTTTGATCTGAAACACAATGAGTGATTATTAGATTTATGTATATGTTTATATCCCTTACCTCCTTTCACCAAGTCTTTGAAATTGCTCACAAAGTATATGTAATAAGAGATAAAACACAATTTTAGATTAAAATGGAGGTGGAAAAATAAGAAAACAATGCAAATGTGGACCATTTTGACACTTGCTACAAATGGATCTCAGAAGACTCTATGCTTAATTGTCATAACAGAAGAAAATATGTAATTTTTTATTGAATTCAAAACCATTTTAAAATTGGGTTAATCTTTAATTTCACCACTTTCCTTGATATCATGCTCTGATAGAACATTCCCTTATGACCTCTAAAGTAAGAAATTATATTTTATGCTATCTCTAAACCTACAATGAATGTCATTGTGTATACTATATAGTAAAAATGTATAAATTCATGTATATATTATACATGCATTCTGTGTATTTATAATGTAAAATTCAGTAATGGAAATTCAATTTGAGGGGGTTCGCAAACTTAATTAGCACAAATAGATACCTCAGTCCCTGATAAACTGACTTCTTTTTTTTCTTTATTGATTGAGGTATTACATACGTGTCCTTATCCCTCATGGTCCCCCCCCCCAACCCTCCAAATCATGCCCTCACACTCACCCTCTATTGTCTGCATCCATTGGTTATGCTTATATGCATGCATACAAGTCCTTTGGTTTATCTCTCCCCTCCCTCCCCTACCTTCCCTCTGAGGTTTGAGCATCTGATCCATGCTTCTCTGTCTCTGGATCTGTTTTGTTCTTAATTAAAAAAATCATTTAGACTGTCTTAATATGTTTTTTTTATCCCAAGATCTGTATCATCTTTGGGGTCCCAGTGGTGGGATTCAAGGATGTTTTTAATTACCCCAAATTGTTGTAGATACTACTTTTTGCACTTCCCCTGCTTACAGGATCACATAGCATTCTGAAAATGAATTATAACCTACAAAGTCTAGGTAACCATTGCATGCCATGTGCTATTGAAATTTTTAAAATTCCGAATTACCATGTATAGTTATGTCCTTTGATGATTTATTACTATTTACTTGTTAGTATTTAAGTGATTTGCTATTGGTATCAACAATTTCAGAAATGTAGGCCCCTTTTTGTGCTATTTGTGATTTTTATTTAAAAGTATTGTTTTAGATAATTTTTATGATTTTCCCCTAGAATCCTTAAAGAGTTTAGCATATGTCTGGAAAGTCTTAACTATTAAGAAGATAGATTTGCTAAAATAAAAGCCACAGATGAATTGTTTATAAATCCCTATTTGGAAAAGGGTTTTACTTTTATTTATATTGTCTCAATTAATGAAATCCATTAAGTCTATTTCTCCATATAATATCTAGATCTCTACATAAGTCAGTAATCCTATACAATAAAAGGATAATATGCAAATTGTCCCCTCAACCAGGAATTTCACTAGAGTTCAACCAGGGAGCGGGGCTGGCCCACCAACCTCCTGCATCCCCTCCCCCTCGCTGGCCCAGCATGATTGGCCCTGAACAGGGCAGGCCAGCTGGACCCACCCATGCACGAATTTGTGCACGGGAGCCCTAGTAGTGTATAATTCTTATATACAAACCACTTTCTCCCAGCTCAGAGGTTATACTTGCTTCCTTGAAGATGCTGGCATCTTAATTCACTTATAATACTGGAGACAATGTGGGATGACAGGGGTGGAGGATGAGGACAATTGCTATCTACTTGCAAGGGAACTGTCTCAGGTGAGGTCACTACAAATCACCAGGCAAAGCAGAACTCCTGTCACTAGACAGAAGCAGAGGCACTTCTGCTCTTAGAGTTTTTGTGATTTGTGGGCTAAGGTCCTTAGATTTATCATGATTCATAAAAATGTCGCATTCTGCTTTTCAAAGTCCTATTCAATCCCTTAAATTATATGAGATCTGGGGTGGTTGATAAGTCCATTTATGTTATAATTTAGCAACCTGTAGTAGAAGTTTCTGCTTTGCTTTTCAATTTCAACAGCCCAACTCTGCATCTGTGAGAGATAAGATTTTTTTTTTTTTTAGGATAAACATGGGAGCTTTTTTGTTCTTTATTACTAATTAAGCTGATAATTTAAAACCTTAAAGTTACCTTTTTTAAATTAAAAATCTCCAGTGCCATTAGAATATTCAGCCTACTTCACATCATTTGTATTTTTCAATCTCATCATAACAATCTGTCACAGCAGCCAGCTGGTCTGCCAGAGTTTGCCTTCAATGTGTATTTCATTCCAGGGAATTACAAGATAATAATATATGTAACTATTTCGGCACACATCTGTGGACTAATGGCATCTTATTTCCCAACTTTCAAAACAACTGAGTCAGATAAACCAGTTCTGTGAGAGTCAGGTTCTTGCAACTTCTCCAGTTACCAAAGCTCTAGGCAAAGCGCTAGGTATTTTAAACAGAGAGGGTTTAATTCAGGAAATTTGGTGATGAAATATCATTACAAGTGTTTGGTTGAGGACTTTTTCTTTAACACACTAACCCTTTGATTTAAAGACTAAATAAGCTTAGTTGCAATCCAGAAGTTAGGCAGTTGCTACTACTCACTCTCAACGTTGTTACCTCCACATTTTCTTTCATTTATGATGCTGGTAACTACATACTAGATACCCTGCAAATACTCATCTTTCAGGCCTTCTTTAAGAGCTTTAGAAGGTGACTCTTATTCTATCCCCACCTTTCAAATCTTGCATGAATGGATCTCAATGGAAGAAACTAAATTGCATCCAGTACCTTATCCACAAAAGAATCTGAAAAAATGCTGTTTAGCCCTTGCAATGCAGGATAGAGCATGGGAGGCATTTGTTTTACTCAATCTTTTCAGCATCACTTGATATAGTTGATTTTTTTTCTTTCTTTCTTAAAGCACTTTCTGCTCTCACTTTCCATGTATTTTTTTGTCTTCTCTCCAAATACATTGCCTACTATTCCTGAAGATTCTTTTCCCCATGAAATGAGTAAGGAAAAAGGGGGCAGAATAACATGTCCATAATGTGTGAGATGATAGCAAGGAAGACCTTTGAATATGTGCCATTTACATGGAGACAGGGAGGTCTCTGTGCATATGCTCACACACATGCAAATATGGGGAAGGTTTTTAGAAATAACAACAACCTTTTTCTTTCTTTATTCCTCCTTTTTCCCTTCTCTTTCTTCTGTGGCAACTATGGGTACCATATGCTGAGGATGGCAGCATCACTATATGGAATTTCTTAGCACTTATCTAACTTCTTAAAGGGTAACCATACAAGAGACAGCTATCTTATTATAAAGAACTATATGTTGTTAAGTGAAATAAGCCAGTCAGAGAAAGACAAACACCATATGATTTCATTCATATGTGGAATCTAATGAATAAATTAAACTGAGAACAGAATAGTAAAGTACTCATAGATAGAGAACAAACTGATAGCTGTCAGAGGAGAAGAGGGTTGCAGGACTGAGTGAAGAAGGTAAAGGATTAAGAAAAAAACAAACAAACAAATGGACAGACAGCAAAAAACTCATAGACACAGACAACAGTATGGTGATTACCAGAGACAACCAGGAGTCGAGGGAGGTAGAAGAGGATACAAGGGGATAAATTGTAGGAGACTTGACTTGGGGTGGTGAACACACAATACAATATACAACTGATGTATTACAGAACTGTACACTTGAAACCTATGTAACTCTATTAACCAATGTCACTTCAATAAATTCAATAAAAAAGTAAAAGAAAAAAACTATATTGACTGTCATATGAAAAATAAATAATTTTTACTTTGTTTTAAGCTACTTAAAATGAAAGAGAGTAATAGGCCTGTTGGTTTAATAAAAACTTGAGGTTTATCAGAAAATGATGCTAGAAGGGAACGATATATTTTGGGCAGACTCAATAAAGTAATTATCATGACATGCAATGATATTTAGGTTGGATAAAAACAGTGTTATTGATGAATAGTTGGACAATGACACTATCAATATATTTACAACATTGATTAGTAAAAGAATTGTGAGGGCATTTGAACAAGTGAGAAAAAATATGGAATGCTACTTTAAAGTGTATGTTTAATATCAAGAGTTGATGGGGTGTTCAGTTTCTTGTGATTAAAAGATTAATGATATGAAGATAGAAGTGAATGATTGAAGAGATTTAAGGGAAACAAAATCACCAGTTATGAGGAGATTAACAAACTTCAAGTCCAAAGGTTTAAGGAAAACCATTTGAAAGACATTCAATTAATCCATTCCAATATTTTAAATATTCTAGTTTTATTAATGAATCCAGAATATCAAAGAACTTGTACTGGACGCTTTTCTCTTTATATTTACAGAATTACTCTGGTAAGGCAAAGATATATAATAAAAACATGAGCATTAGTGTCAGACTGCCCACCTTCTGATCCTGCTTTAGTCACTTATTAGTCATGTGGCAGCACTAATTGTCTTACTCTAAAAGCACTTTTTTGTTCCCCTGATATAAAAGAAAACTTGGAGAACAATTAAAGACAATTATTTTTTAATGTCTTGGCAATTAAATTATTGTCATTATTTTGTATTATCATGGCCTCCAACTTTGCTTGATGGCCTGGTAGTAAATTTACCATTAAATTTACTATAGCAACATTGGAGAAGATGATATTCACTATGTCATATATTGTTACTCACATAACTCCTTATTTCACACAAGCACACACACACACAGACACACAACACACAAACACACACAAACACATACATGCAAAAAAAAAAAAGAAAGAAAGAAAGGGAAGAAAATCAGAAAGAACCTTCCAGAATGAAATGCTAGGAGAAATTCACTTCCACTGAGAAACTGTTAAGTGTTCTCAAATTCTCCACAAATCATTTTAATGAATGTTCAATCCATTTTAACTTTGGTGAATGTGTAAGAGGGGGGAAATTGTTGCTTAACTTTAGTATAGGAAAGGATTCTGAGAATACTTCTATAAATTATCTTCCTTCCCTTAATAAAATATTTTATTTTAATTCGTATTTAACATTTACTCATTTTTTATTGTATACACTTTGCAAATTAGCCAAGTAACATTGTGTGTGTGTGTGTGTGTGTGTGTGTGTGTGTGAATAAATAACCTCAATATTTTTTATTCTGAAGCAACAAACAGTTGAAAAGAATGGGGGTCCAGAAAAAGAAGATTTCTACTGCTATAAAAGTATATATATTTTTAATCTATACTAATAAAAGGGTAATATGCTAATTAGAATCGATAGACCAGACATCTTCCCGACATCCTTCTGGACAAAGCCAGGGCTGTGAGGGCCGAGGCAAGCCCAAGCCACCATGGCTGGAAGGGCCCATCGCAGAGCCCTGGCTGGGTGGGCAGGGCCTCCCTCTGTACATTATTGATCACAGAGCCCTGGCAGGGTGGGCAGGGCCTCCCTGTGGGCAGCTATTAATGGCGGAGCCCAGCCCGGGTGGGAAGGGCCTCCTTTTGCTCTGCAATTGGCCTCAGAGCCCCAACAGAGTGGACAGGATCTCCATGTGGGAAGAGATCAATGGTGGAGCCCAGGCTGGGTGGGAAGGGCCCCCCCCTGCAGGGCTTCAATCCAGGGGTCCCCACACTGCCATAGGGTGCAGGCCAGGCTGAGGGTCTCCCCCAAGTCCACGAATTTTGTGCACCAGGCCTCTAGTTTAATAATAAAGGGTTTTCCATTTTGAGACTAGAATATAGTTCTCATTTTGTGTGGTACAACCTGAGCCTATGTTCTAATACACCTTTTTCTACATGTCTCACTTTGATTTAAAAGTTTTGTTGTACTCAACCATAGAAAAATATGAAGTACTGCCATTTGTGACAGCATGGATAGATCTTGAGAATATCATGCTAAATGAAATAAGTCCGACAGAAAAAGTAAAGGACCATATGATTTCACTCATATGTGAGACATAAAACTGAAAGCAACAAATGAACAAACAAATGAACAAAAACTCACAGACACAGACAACAGTATGGTGGTTATCAGTGGGAAAGGGTGTGAGGGGTTGTAAAGGGTAAGGGGGGGCGTAAATATATAGTGTCAGAAGAAGATTTACCTTTGAGTGGTGGGCACACAATGCAATAAATGAATGATGTATCATGGCAGTGTACACTTGAAACCCGTATAATTCTATTAACCAATGTTACACCAATAAATTTAATTAAAAAACTAAAATGGAAGATTAGTTAAACATTATCTATTTTTCTTGTTTCTTAATGTGGCCCAATCTATGTTATAATCATTACTTCTTTACACTGTGACTCCTAGAGTCAAATGAGGATTCTAGAGCTCTTTTCTCAATTTCATTTTTATTGATACTTTAATCATAAAGTGAAATAAAAAAAGATGAGGTACTATTTTCTACTTTAACTTTGAATGAAGCAGATACCATTTTAACAATGTCCTATTTTCATCCCTGAAAGGAAGGCTTGCTACACTGTGGCTGAGACATTATGCTAAGTAGAACAACTGTTAGCATCTTTGAAAAATTGCTCAGAGTTTAAATGTTTGTTACTTCTCATACCAGAAAATTATTTCATACTTGACCTGTAATTTGACATTCTAAGTATAGGGTATTCTATACGTTAATATTAAATGTGATTAAGTCAATTGGATTTCATCCAAACTCTTACTTATTTTAATACTGGGAAGGCTGAGGATACATTACTTAATTTCAACGCTACATTAAGTTCAAGAAAGGCAAATACTAAATAATCAAATGAAGAAAATGCAGTTTCTATTGGTCCTGACAACAGCTCCTTGAATTTGGGGGCATTATAAACCAGATATGGTCTTATAAACTGTTCTCTTCTAGACAGATTTATATTTAATTTTAGGAGATATTTATTGTGAACCTACTGTGTGGAAAATACTAAGTTCTTAAAATACAGAAGAAATGAAAACAAAATAGTCTAGGCTTCAAGGCAAAATACATAGTATTGCCCAAATTCAGAGAAAAATATTTATAATATACACCTGATGAAATGATTTTTAAAAAATTTCTAAGGAATAGAAAGCAATGATATGTAACACTTGGAACTAAGGTAAGTTTAGGAAATAAGAGAGCCAGGGCTTCTGAAGCTTATCTCATTTAAATTCTAACTCATTTGCCTGATTTTGAGTTTTCTAAAATTTGTCTTTATATTATTTGATCTGATTTTCTACTATACTTATCTTCTGTTTTATTCCTTTAATTTATTCATATCCTTTATATATAAAAATATACTGATGTCAAAGAAAAAAATGGAGAGGTATTCCATGTTTATGGATAAGAAGATTCAATATTATCAAGATGTCAGTTCTTCCCAACTTGATCTATAGGTTCATAGTAATTCCAATCAAAATCACAGCAAGTACTTTTTTGGATATTAACAAACTGGTTTTTAAAT
Source organism: Myotis davidii (assembly GCF_000327345.1). Lineage (NCBI taxonomy): Eukaryota > Metazoa > Chordata > Mammalia > Chiroptera > Vespertilionidae > Myotis > Myotis davidii. The sequence continues at coordinate 639,815 of NW_006296965.1, read as the reverse complement.
TTACATGGAGAGGTAGAGGACCCAAATGGCCAAGACAAAAGTGAAAGGAAGAAGGAAGTTGGAGAAATGACACTATTCAACTTTAAGACAAAACTATCAAACTATCATGTTACAGTAAGCAAGCAATCTGGTAGTAACCAAAGAATACCGGTAAACAACAAATAGATCACTAGAATAAAATAGAGATTTCATATATAGAACTGCATAATAGAAAAATAAATATAGTCAATTGACTATAATTTAAAAAGCAATACAATAGAGAAAAAGAAAGTCTTTCAACAAAAGGTGGATTAATTTGACATCCACATGCAAAAAAAAAGTCTATACACAGACTTTCTACCTTTCACAAAAATTAACTCAAAATTATTTACAGACCCAATTGTAAAAAGCAAAATTATAAAACTCTCAGATGATAATATAGGAGGAAGCCTAGATGACCTTGAGTTTGGTGATGCTATAATACCAAAGGCAAGGTCCATGAAGGAAGACTTGATTAGCTGAACTTCTTTAAAATTTAAAAACTTTCTGCTCTGTAGAAGACATTGTCAAGAGAATTAAAAGACTCATAAATGACTAGGAGAAAATCTTTACAAAAATATAGCTCATGAAAGACTGTTAACTAAAACATACATAGAACTTTTAAAACTCAACAATAAGAAGATTATAAAAATTAGGCCAAAGACCTAAACAGACATCTCATTTAGGAAAGTGTATATGGTGGGACTCAAGAAGAGGGCTGAACTCAGTGGGATTCCAATATTTAAGAGTTGGAGAAGGAGGAGAAGCTGGTTGTTAAGGAACAGCCAAAGGGGTAAGGGGGAAACTGATGAGGGTGTGGTCAACCATGTCAAATGCTAGAATGTGGTCTTGTAAGATGAGGACTGTAGCTTGTCTGTGACAATCCAGAACTGCTTTAGGTGAGTGATAAGAACAAGCTAGACTGGAGACGGATGAGGCATGGCACCTGAGAGAATGCCCATGAGGGTAAGGGACAATTGGAGTCATGCTTGGAGGGGGATGTGAGGAGATAAATCTTTTTAAAGAAATGGGAAACTCTAGCATGTTCAAATACTATACAAAAAAAAAATGGTAGAGAAGAAAAGGTTGAAAATAATAGGAGGCAAGGGGGATCCTTTTCAGCCCCAAGTCCTGATAAAGCAGGGGGTGATGATCAAGAGCACCAGTATAAGAAACTCTTTCTTTGTAACAGGAAGTCAATAAGGGGCAGAGCTCAGATTTAGACTTTTCTGTCTACTTCCTAAACACTTGTTTGCTTTATGGGACAGAAAGAGAATTACAATGGATGTGAAAGCCCAGGGAGAGGTTCGCCAGAATTCAATAAAAGACTGAAAAGTCAGTATGGTGACTTTATGACCATTGAGAGAGGAGTGGGGCGAGGAGCAGGCATTTGGAAGATGTGAAAGAGCAACCCAGCAACTTCCTTCAGGGCAGGTCCTTGCTCAGAGGTCACCAAGGGCTGATGATGTAAAGAGTCACTGCCCTGGCTGCCCAGCTGCTGGGCTGAACCCCGCAAGGTGCCAGAAGTCCCAAAGCCTCTGCCCTAAAATAGAATGGCCCCGCTGGAGGCAGCCAGGTTTGTAGGCTGATCTCTCTGAGTAGGGCTGCCAGGCCTGCCAAGAGAGGCTGAAAACCCTTCCCATGGGGCCTGCTTCTCTGGGCTTCCCAGGACCACCACCAGCTAAGCTAGAGTTTGGCCTCACATAAAACCCATTTCTCTGCAGATAAGACTTGTATCGTATGTCCTTTACCTGAAGGACTTGGTTGTAATAAACGGCATTGGATTCTCTCAGTCTGTATTTGTCTGTGAAAGTTGTGTTTTAGCTTTCTTTTTGAAAAATATTTTCACTTGTTAGACATTTCTTGAAGTTTTTCTTATCCTACCTGCAACCATGCGTGCTCTGTATTTCTCACCCGCTACACCTGGCTCAAGAATTTTTATTTTTCTGGAGGGCTGAAGGCTCCAGGTAAAACTGTGCTTTCCTGCAATGGTGCCTTATTCCAATCTCTCACTCTGCTCAAACTGTTTTTGTTACCTTGTGCTGATATCCATGAAACAGTCTGGATTGAGTGTAAAATCCCTAGTGTCTGTGGCTCTTGGAAGTTCTATGGTCTCAGGCTCTCCCACAATTGGCCTTTAGCAGTTTGTTAAAAATTCCAGCTGAAATCCTCTCATTGACTTCTATGACTGCTCAGTTTTCCTATGTCCTACCCCAGATAAGCCACAACTCACATTTTCTTGAAGGTGCTTGTCTTTCCTTAGATTTCAGCTTGTTTGTTTACTCTGTGACTGGAGCTATCTGGTGAGCTCAGAACAAATTACATACAACTTTATAGATTATTTAGCTTTTTCCTCTTGTTTGAATGGGAATAAGGTTCTTTCTACCTTCTACATTCTAATTAAAAGCCAAACCTTTCTGGAGATGAGGGTTTTTGTTCAGATGGAAACCATTAAAACCAGGGCTGGCTTCATATAATGAGAAAATGGTGCACCCTTGTGTTGGGCTATTGGGATTATTGCATTAGCAATTGTGCTGGCATCACCATTTGGAAATTTAGGTCTTCTTTAGGACAGAACAATTTTTTTATGACCAAAATGTGTATGCAATATCACATTGTAAATACAATATCTCTGGTATATAACCTTACTAACTGTAGGTTTTGAGTTACTATTTATTTATTTGCTTATTTATTTGTTTACTTTATTGATTGATTTTTAGAGAGAGGGAGAGGGAGAGAAAGAGAGAGAAATAGCGATGTGAGAAAAACATCCATTGTCTGCCTCTCCCCTTCCCCCACCACCCCTCTCCCCTGCACCCAAACCAAAATCTGAGTATGTGACCTGACTCAGAATCAAAACCACCACCTTCTGGTGCCCAGGGTGAAGCTCCAGCCATCTGAGCCACAAGGGCAAGGACTATTAATTTCTTTATTTATTGCCAGTAGAGTGACAGCTTAAATGGATGTTCTTATGTAGAAATATCAAAAGCGATAAAAATAGCTATTTTAACCAGATCTCACAATAGGAAAACTCATTTTATTTCCTCTTCATCTAAAGTTTTAGAAACTGTATTTATCTTTGGAACATGTTAAAATGTGAGCATAATGCTTTCTTAGGCAATCAAACAATTAATTTGAACACATCACAATTCTTAATGTAATGTATTGCATCATTTCCATTAAATTTCATTTCATCACTCTTGCCATTACCCCATTTAACTTAATCAGTATGAAAAGTACTTGAAAATACAGTTTATATAAAAGATACGAATGCACTCTTGAATGCTAATGAATAGAATAATAGTCTGATGCACTCAGAAAAAATATTTTTTCAAAGTTGTTATCAGTAATAGACAGGAAGTATTAGTTATAGACAGGAAGTGTTCAGTATTTACCTAGTTGGGTCAAAAAGTTAGAAGCAGAGCCCTGGCAATGTGGCTCAGTTGATTGGAGCATCATCCTGTATATTGGAAGGTTGCAGGTTAGATTCCTGGTCACAAAACATGCCTAGCTTGGGGGTCTATTCCCTGACCAGGGCACATATGGAAGGCAACATATTGATGTTTCCTCGTACATTGATGTTTCTCTCTCAAAAATCAAGAAGCATATCCTCAGGTGAGAATTTTTTTAAAAATCTAGAAGCACAGAGATTCTCAAAAATACAAATAACAACCATGAATGCGTTATGCCCTCACATTTTATTTGTTTGTTTGTTTGTTTGTTTACTAGAGGCCCAATGCATGAAATTTGTGTAAGAGTGGGCCTTCACAGCCATAGGTGGCTGCCTGGATCCCTCCCTACAGCCACTGTGGCTGCCTCTATCCCATGGCGGCAGCCCTGGCTTAGTCTGGAAGGACATTCGGAAGGATGTCTGGTCTAATTAGCATATTATGCTTTTATTATTATAGATTTATTTGTTTATTCATTATTTTTGCTAATCCTCATCTGAGGATACTTTTCCATTTATTTTTTTTTAGAGAGAATAGAAGGGAGAGGGAGAGACAGAGAAAGAGAAACATTGATGTGAGGGATGAATTGGATGCCTCCAGCATACACCCTGACTGGGGCCAGGGATCGAGCCTGCAACCTATGTATGTGCCCTTGACCAGAATGGAACCTGGGACCCTTCAGTCTGAGGGTCAAACTTGCTAGGGCACATTATCTTTTTATATTGACATCATCATGAATTGGATAAAGAAGTAGGAGTAGAACCCTTATTTTTGAGCTAGAATTTCATTAATTCAATAAATGTTTACTGAGTGAGCTTATAGGACAAGTTCAAAACAAACCAAAATACAACTATAAATTCAGCAGTTACTGAGATAACTGTCCTTGCTTTGGGTATACCTCTTCACTTTTTAAAGAAGAAATGAAAAGTATTGTTAAAATTTTATATTAATTTTTCTGATGAGATCTCAAGTGGGAGAGCTTAAGTTTGTGTGTCCTATGTTTTATCATTTGACTTCAGATTCAATTGCTGTTATCATTTCTTTCACATTTAGAAATACTTTATTTTGTATGTGAACGATTGATGAGAGTGGTGTATATGTATTATTTTCTCAAAGTTTGTCAATAAAATTTATTGGAACTAGAATAGAACATGCAATATTTGGGTTCAAATGTAAGGAAGGCTTATTCAAAATTTTCATTCATTGATTTATTCCTTTTGGGTGTAGGATATTTATCTGGCTCTTTTCAGCACTCTGTGTGTATGAGACAGTACTACTTTTGTAGCAGTCTTTGAAATATAAGGGATATTAATTTCTTTACCATGTCTCTAAACTTAAGGTTTCGTTTACATTGTGCTGGCATTTTGTTTTCCTGTGGTGTGCTGGAGCCAGATTTTAATGGCTTTATGTGAGCCAATTGTTTAATTTTCAGGAGATTGAAACCTGGTTGTTTAACAATTGGTGGCTTAAAATCTAACAGAGTGGTGTATTACAGTGAAGGCATTTTATTATTGTGTTTTGAGGAACATAATATCCACATTAAAAGATTTTCTAGAATGATTCATAGAAGTTAAATACAGTTTTATTCCTGACTAAGAATTCTAACACAGATATATTAAGTATATACAACTGGATCATAAAAGAAAGAGATGTAAGTAGATTATGGATTATCCCATCTGTAGGTTTCTTATGCTCT
>NW_006296965.1:634081-634641 GCF_000327345.1 Myotis davidii | reverse complement strand
CATGAGGTATCACATGCAGCACACTCTTACCCATCAATGAAATGCAGAAACATGTGTGCAATATTTTTTTGATTGAAACTGATTAGAGACTCATATCCAAGGTTTTTATTGGAAACTGATCACATAGGCACCCTCCACATAACACATATACCACATTCCAAAATCCAGATTCTCAGAAGGAAGGAAAACAAATATGGTATAAAGTACATTGTTTGAACAAGTCTAGACACAATACACCACCCTTAACTTTTAAGGAATTGTAAGAGCACTCTCAAAATTCAAGTTTCCAGAGACCTGACAAGAGGCATCCTTGAAAGTAGACCTTCAAAGGAGAGCAGTTGCAAGCCAGCTATATTAACCCTTTTCTGTACAATTAACTTTGTTTCTAATTATAAAAGTCAAATGTCAATAATAATATTCAAGTTTCTAACTATCTATATATATATGAACTAGGATAAACAGGTTAGAATAATCATATCTATTAACCAGGTTATCTAACTTTCCACTTTCTCTTTTAATTCTAATAACTAGAACTTCTGGCCTCCTCTGTGCTTTCCCTA
>NW_006296965.1:632202-633950 GCF_000327345.1 Myotis davidii | reverse complement strand
AGTACAGGGTAGTACAAAAGTACTTGTAAAGGAACTTACATTTGTGTGTGGTAAGGACGTGTATATTGGAATATAGAGATTTTCAATTTTTTGTTAATACTATAAAAATATATAGGGGGATAGGGAGTGCTAGAGTAGAATTTAAGCTAGTTTATATGTTTTCAAGGAAGGCCTTTCTGGTAGGGGGACATTTGAACAGGGAAATCAAAAAAGTAAAGGAGTTAAATTATAAAGATATCTGAGGAACATACTTCCAACAAAAGTCCATGTTCTACAGGCAGAAAATAATGGAAGAAAGGCAAGGAGATCAATGTGGCTGATATGGAGTAATCAATGTAGAGAGTTAGCTAACAGGGGATATCAAAGTGGTAAGGGAAAATGGAAACATATTTTAGGGGCTTGCAGTTCATATTACCATCTTTAAATGTTCCTCTGAATGAGAAGAAATCTTGGAGAGTTTTTGGAAAAAGAAATGGTATGATCTTATATACAATTAAAAAGTTAGAGCAAATAATAGGTTTAAAAGGATAAAGTGAAAGGCAAAAGTTTATAAGATCTGAAAAGAAACCAGAGTGTAATTGTGTATCTGAAATCTGTAAAAATTTGTTAACCAGTGTTACCCCAATAAATTTAATAAAAAAGGAAAATAAACAGTTAAGGTAGAAGCAGAGAGAATATTAAGAGCATATTGCAATAATTATATATATATATATAATGTATAGATATAGATATAGATATAGATATAGATATACACACACACACACACACACATATATGTATTTATATATATAGTGATGAGGTCAGAAGAGTAGCAATGAGTGGAAGAAGATTTGAGCTGAATATCTGTATATATAAAAGCCTAAGTGACCATTCAACTGGTAGCTATGATATGCACTGACCACTAGGGTGCAGACGCTAAATGCACAGGTATGGAAACATGGAACAGACTGATGAATCTTAGAGGGAAAGGGGGAGAGGGAATGGTGGGAAGAGACTAATAAAAGATTTTATATTCATACTAGAGGCCTAGTACATGGACTTGTGCACTGGTGGGGTCCCTTGGCCTTGCCTGTGAGGATCAGGTAGAAACTGGAAGTCTGACATCCCCTGAAGGGTCCTGGATTGCGAGAGGGTGCAGACGAGGCCGAGGGACCCCACTGGTGCACCAGTCTGTGCACTGGACCTCTAGTGTTTTTATATTAGAGCCAATGGAAAAGGATAGAACAAATAGTATCTTCTTTTGTATACTTTCAAAGTTCTTTAAGAGATATTGTCTAAGTAATTGGAAGAAAGGTATTGAAATTAATTTTAATGAGGATACTGAGAAAAATGCTTTGAGGGCTCAAAAGTTTATATTTGGTTGTGTTTGTTTGTGATACATACAGGGGTGGACGAAAGTAGGCTTACAATTGTGAGTACTTGAAACACAGAGTTTATTCTTATACTATGATTTATTAATTATTGTATTACTAGGGGCCCGGTGCACGAAATTCGTGCACTTGGTGTGTGTGTGGGGGGAGTGTCCCTCAGCCCAGCCTGCCCCATCTCACATACTGGGAGCCCTCAGGCGTTGACCCCCAAAACCCTCCAATCGCAGGATCGGCCCCTTGCCCAGGCCTGACACCTCTGACAGAGGCGTCAGGCCTGGGCAGGGGACCCTCATTTCCCCCCATCACTGGTTCTGCCCCCAGCCCAGGCCTGATGCCTCTGGCCCAGGCATCAGGACTGGGCAGGGGACCCCCCGACCC
>NW_006296965.1:628876-631819 GCF_000327345.1 Myotis davidii | reverse complement strand
CCCTTTCGCCTCCCTGCATTGTGCCTACATATGCAAATTAACCGCCATCTTGTTGGCAGTTAACTGCCAATCTTAGTTGGCAGTTAATTTGCATATAGCCCTGATTAGCCAATGAAAAGGGTATTGGTCATACGCCAATTACCATTTTTGTCTTTTATTAGATAGGATATTCCATATGAATAACTGTAAAGCTACTTTTGCCCACCCTATGTTTGACAACTAGTGGAGGTGTTGAGTAAAACAATGGGATATATGAGTCTGAAGGTGGGGAGAAGTGAGGGCTAGAGATAAAAACTTAGGAGTTATCAAATTAAAGGTAATATTTAATCTATGGGAATGGAAGACATCACAAAATATAGTTACAGTAATACTAGTAGAGTTATGAAGACAAAGCCATGGGCATTCTAATTGGTACAAGTGTGGACTTTAAGCAGATACCTATAGAGGGGACTGAAAGAAGTATTCAGTGAAGTAAGAGAACCAAAAAAGTGGTGTCTAGAATTAATATGAAAAAAAGTCTTTCAAGAAGGAGGAAGTAATCAACATTGTTAAAGGTGACTGATTGTTTGTAGTAGGTGAAGTTTGGGAACTAATTAATAAATTTGTTCCTAGTGATATTGGAAAGAGCAAATGATATAAATTGCATTTTGCTAATAATATAAATTAGTGTAGGTTCAAGATAGAATAGAAGGAATGGAAAGATAGACTATAAGTACAGATGATAGCTGGAAATGGATTTGGGGTCAAAGAGAGTCTTTTTTAAAAAATATATTTTTATTGATTTCAGATAAGAAGAGAGAGGGAGAGAGAGATAGAAACATCATCATTGATCTCCTTACTGGAGATTAAGCCTGCAACCTGGGCACGTACCCTTGACTGGAATCAAAGCCAGGACCCTTCAGTCTTCAGACTGATTCTCTATCCACTGAGCCAAAAGGGTTAGGGCAAGAGAGCCTTTAATAGGTACTATTGCAGCAATGTTTGATTATAATAAAAATTGTTTGAGAGAGAAAAAGCTGATTATGATAAAAATTAATAGAAAAGTATGAGTAGTAGGATAGGATGGAATCCAATGCATAATTGGAGGGATTACCTTTGCGTAGGAATAATGATATGCAGTAACATCAGGAGAGAAGGCAGAGTGTCTGAGAATTAAAGTAAGTGGATTAGATGTGGGGTAGGGTGTTTTTTAATACTTCTATTTTGTCAAATATGTGAAATATGTATAAGGTGAACACCTAGAAATGAGGAATATCCCAGGGGCAGGGCAGGGGGAAAGAGAGGTTTTGTTACTTTGAAGAGAGAGAAAAATGGATACACTATTTACCAGAAGGTGGGTGACTGAATTGGTTAGGGAAATACAATAGAATTCCCACACAAGTGAAGGCTAAAGGAATTCATTATCACCAAACCAGTATGACAAGAAATGTTAAAGATATTTCTTTAAGAAGAAGAAAACAAAATAAAAAAAATATAAATAATAAAATGGCAGTAACTACATGCTTATAAACAATTATTTTGAATTTAAATGGAACAAATCCTTCAGTCAGAAGACATAGGGGGCAGAAATGGATAAGAAAACAAGACCAACACATATGCTGCCTATAAGACACAAACTTCAGATCAAGAGACACACACAGACAGAAAGTAAATGGATAGAAATTATCTTTCATACAAATGGGAATGAAAACAAATAAACAAAAACCTGGGATAACAATATTTATATCAGACAAAATAAACTTTATAACTTTCTGTTGCCTGGCCTATGTGGCTCAGTGGTTGAACATCGACCTATGAACCAAGAGGTCATGGTTCAATTCCCAGTCAGGGCACATGCTCAGGTTGCAGGCTCGATCCCCAGTGTGGGGTATGCAGGAGGCAGTGATTAATGATTCTCTCCCATCCTTGATGTTTTCATATCTCTCTCACTCTCTTTTCCTCTCTGAAATCAATTAAAATTATATTTTAAAAATGTGTAAATTGACAGCTATAAAAAGTCTTGAGGATATAATGTATAGGATAGGGAACATAATAAATATTATAATAACTACTAGGGGCCCAGTGCATGAATGCATGTACCTTGATAGGAATTATTGGCTGCAAGACTGTGGTGGGCCCAGGGGTGGGTCTCGGCCCATCCTCTGCACCCTCATCCAGGCGCTCCCACCACAGCCCCTGTTCTTCTGTCTGCCGGCAGCCCAGTTCCTGCTGCCACTGCTCCCATGTGCTGATGGTGCCAGTGGCAGCTGCTGCCCTGATCACCCCTCAGGAGTGAGGGGATGTGGAAAAGCCCTGAGGGGAGATAGGGACCAGCACCAGGTGCTGGCAGCAGGTGTAAGAGAGGCCATAGCTAGTAGTGGGTGTGAGAGGAAACTGCCTGCCCTGATCGCCCCTCAGGAGCAGGGGGAGGTGGAGAAGGCCCAAGGGGCAATTGGGGCTGGCAGCCACCACTCACACTTGCTGATGGTGCAAAGCGATTGGGGCTGGTGCCGGGGCTGGCTGTGGGTGAGAGCAGTGGCTTCGGCACTGGCAGAAGGTGCAAGTGGGGCTGGCACCAGCAGCAGGTGCAAGCACCTGGCGGGAATCCAGCGGACAGGAGCAAAGAATTTTCAGTAATCACCAGAGGCTTGCCCCAATGACAGTGGACAGTGACCCACCTTGGTCTGGCATCCCCGCTCACCTGCTCCATTATCCCGATACTGCTGTCGCCTGCCATGTTCCACTCTCTGCCACCTGCTGCTGATGCCTGCCATGTTCCATGCGCGCCCCCTGGTGGTCAGTGCACATAATAGTCACCAGTTGTTTGTTGTTCAGTTGTTCGGTTTTTCCGCTGTTTGGTCTATTTGCATGTTAGGGTTTTATATAAATAGATGATATTGTCCATCCTAAATACAAGAGTACTTATGAGGCCCTTGAAATTGAGAAATGTGTCCATTTTTCTGG
>NW_006296965.1:621807-628768 GCF_000327345.1 Myotis davidii | reverse complement strand
TCTTGCATCCCCTAAGTTTTTCCATCTTCTATGTCTTTTCATACAGTTTCCCCTACCTAAACTGTCCTTTGCCCTTCATTCCTTTCCCATATCTACCTGCTTTCAGCCTGCCTGTCTCTCAAGAAAGCCAGTGTCTCTGTCCACACATAGTGCAGTGTCTGCTCTAGTACCCAGCCTCCTGCCCTCCTGCAGCCAGTCTGAAGGAAGGATGCTTTGTCCTTAGCCTGTCTCCCCTGGGCAGATCCTTTCCTAGAAGCGCCCCCAGAGACCTCCCCTTCCATCTCCTGGCAAAGGTGTGTCCATGCCTTTGCCCTGCAGAAGGGGGGCTGGGAAGTATGTGGCATTGTCAGCCACATCCTGGGAGGCAGGTCCTACCAGGATGTCATTCACTTTCCTACTGCAGTATGGTTTCCAGTGACTGCATAGAAGTCCATCGTAGGACTGGATACTGAGACTGAAGCTCTCAACTGCTCCTTTTTTTCTTTTTCTATTTTTATTCTGGGCCAGCTTTAGCTCTGAGGCTTGGCTCCAGCTCTGAGGCCTCCGTTGCTGAAAAGAGGTATCTGGTTTGTTTGGTTCTATAATTGAAACACTGTTTCAACTCCAGCTCTGAGATCCTGGCGGGCTGAAAGCAGGTTTCTGGGGTTTTGTTTAGCTTCTATATTTGTAACAATGTTTCAAACTGCAAGCTCAGAGGCTGGCAGCGGCAGGCGGGAACATTGGAGTCCTCCGTCACTGAAGCAAGCAAGCCTCATGTTCGCTTCAAGCTGCCTGGCTGCCGACTGCCATCTTGGCTGGCAGTTAATTTGCATATCACCCTGATTAGCCAATGGGAAGGGTAGCAGAGGTATGGCTAATTACCATGTTTCTCTTTTATTAGATAGGATATAGATGTATGGTGTTAGATAGGTCCTAGACTTATTGAGGTGATCACTTCATAACTTATGAAATGTTTAATCACTACGTTGTACATCTGAAACTAATAGTGTATGTCAATTATAATTGAAAAAAATAAAAACAAACAAACAAAAGAAATACAATAGGATAAGAGGGGAAAGATTCAGCTTGAGTTATAAATGTAGAGTTACTTAGTGAGTCAGTTCAGGTGTTTCAACAAGCAGATGCCAAGGTGGGATTAGATATGCAAGATATTTATTGGGGAAAATGTCTATAAAGGGTAATGGTTAGGCTTCCTTGAGAAGGCTTCAAGACTGTCATGCAGTTCTGACACCTGTAAAATGAGAGGAAAGATAGGAAAACTGAGTAACAGAGCCTCAGACTGAAGTGCAAATATGAGAATGTCTTGGCCAGGCCAATGTGAGTTCTCCAAGCAAAGGCTGGCTGTTAGGAGGGTCCCACATTGGGCAGAAAGAGCCAGCTACCGTAGTCTTATTACACGTAGTGATTGGCTGTCAGCAGTCTTGGGAAAGCTCAGACTGGGCCAGAGCATCACAGAGACTCTGGAAGTGCTGTGGGTTAAGGCCTTCAGTCAGCTGTGCTCAATGAAACAGGTTCTCTTGAAGGGAGATCTCAGCTGTGCGTGTCCATGGCTGACACAATAACTTGTTTATATGTTTTATTCCAGTCATGTTTAGCTACTGTGATTAATATGAGGAGGAAGTGGAATGTTATAATTAAGTAGGTTTGAGAATGTCCAGGAGGGAATATGAAGGGAGAGGGGGATAAGAAAATTGAGGGATAACTGATGGTATTATACACCCATGCAAGCAAGAAGCTGAAGTCTCTTTATTAAGGTAAACATCTTTAACTTTCTCTGTAAATTTTTGAATATAAAAGTATGAAAGAGACTTACAATGTCATATATATGTGTGTGTATATATATATATATATATATATATATTTGAAAGAGAGAGAAAGAAATGATATCAGAAGTTATCAATTTATACATATTTAAATGTAAGAAGAGATGAATTTGTTGCTTTCTGGGTAGGTTTCAATTCCCATATATTTCTTATACTCTTAACCACACTGGATTTGATTTTAATTTCATATAGCCATTGCTTTATTCTCAAATTCCACTGAACTACTTAATCATATGCTCAAATGAAGAGAAGAAATTGAATGCATTGAACTTATTATATTGAGAGATGATATGCAATTCTACAAAGTAGTGTCTTGGTATGAGAATTTGAGGGGTACTTTGGACTCTAAAGAATTTAAAGATTACTCACTAACTTTAGAATTAAACCTCAGTATAAGATCAGATTCCTGACTATAGCCTATATCTGAAATCCCTTTTATTTTGCCTCTACTTGTCTATTTGGATATTTCACTCCCTGAGTGAATACTGTGGAACTATCAAATCCCCATTTATCTGTGACTTTGCCCACCTGATGCCAACTTCTAACTGCAAGAATGGAATGTATTTCCATTTGTCTTTGGTCTATCCCTCAGTTTTTTTCCTACTTTGATGGGCTGGTCTAGTTTCAGCTCCAAATCTTCTTTAATATATCTTGTCACACTCTAAGTAACGAAGCTTTGCCTGATTATTCCAATGATATTAACAATCAAATAATGATTATAGTCATTTCTACAGTCACAGTAAGTGCAAGGAACTGAGTTCTGTTCTGAGAGCCCTAAGACATATTCACATAAGATCTTCATAGCACACTATATTTTATTATTGTTGTTATCCTTATTACACATTAGAAAAAATGAAGCACAGGTAATACAACTTGCCTAAATTTATATGATAAATTGTGGTGCCACAGAGAAAAACAAGCTGACTTCAAATTGTCATTGAATTACTATTTTATACCCTTGGCGCTAGCCACTAAATATATCTATTTATATAAAAGCCTAGTAAGTGACGATTACGACCAAACAACCAGAATGACTGGAAATACCAGAACAACTGGAATGATGAGTTGCTCTGACACACACAATCACCAGGGGGCAGACACTCAATGTAGGAGCTGCCTTCTGGGGGTCAGTGCACTCCCACAGTGGGGGCGCCACTCACCGACCCATCCCAGTGGCCCACTAGCCCGGTGGCAGCCACTCACTCCCTTAGTAGTCCTGCTGGCCTCCTGGTAGTCAGCCTCAGACACTGTGGCCACCTCCCCTCCCTAGATGATCCACAAGGAAGAAAGGATATAAAATAGGCTGCCAGGTGGCTCCTGACAACTGATGAGAACGTCAGTGGGAAGGATCTGGATCCTAGGCTGGCAAGGGCATCCCACCACGCACCCAGAGGGTTGATCGCATCCCAGTCCCACCCCCGCTCAGGACCCCACCAATGCACAAATTTGTGCACTGGGCCTCTAGTCTATTTATAAATGTCTGATGTCCCACATTTTCAATACATTCACAGATTCATCTACTTTTTTTAAGTTCTCCATATTAAAAGATAAAGTAACAGCACTGTCTACTTATAGAAAAAAAAATAATCCTCTGTCTATACAAGGCCATCATTAGATACTTGTTGATTTCTTTCAGACCCTGAACACAGCCTCCATGCTTACATTTATTGATGCTTCAGGGTAACTATTTTTGGTTATAGCTATAATCATAACTGTCAAACAGAAGTGCATGTAATTTTTTTATCTTATAGTTTCAAGTCCTATTTTCATTAGAATCTCTGCTTTAGGGCTTGTAGCTTTTCAGATTATAAAGCTGGCCTCCTAAATCAGAAACAGAAAGGACTTTTCTACAGGATGATACATGGTTCCAGATGTGTGTCAAAATAAAGCAATATGCTTGTTAAAGGATGATTTTACCTATATCTCTCTTTCTTGATCTTGGAGTTATATTTTCCAAACTATATTGGAAAATTAATTGAGATTGCACTGGCTGAAGAGCAAATTGAAACTTTTGTTAAGGTCAGTGATAGTTTTTCACTGCTGAATTGAACCAATTACCTATGGGACATGCCCTATTTCTTTAACACTCTCTGTCCATCAGTTGTAGCATCTGTTTCTGAATATTATGAGGATATACATTGCAGCATTTAAGTCAGGATTTCATTTTAAGCAAAGGATTTTATTGGATAAAATTAGACACAGTCTTTTTCTTTTTGCCTTATCCTCTTTGTAGCAACTGAGAGTTTGTTTTGCTCTACACAGAAGTTATTTTTTTCTAATAGATTTAGTACAATATATGAGTGTTAATTTCACTGGCAAATGGTTATAAACTTCAAGGTGCCATGATAATTTTTTTCTGTTGCACAGGAATCTAAATTAATAAAAATTATTTGAGAAATCATATAGGTATGGGAAATAATCTACACTAATAAAAGAGAAACATGCAAATTGGTGTCACTCTGCTAAACCCACCAGCCAATCAGAGTGACTGTTGGAAATAACCTAACAAAGATGGTGGTTAATTTGCATATGCAGGCGCCGAGCGAAGACTGAAGACTGAAGACTGAAGAATGAAGAATGAAGAATGAAGAGGCTTGGTTTCTCTGCTGTGGTCGGGCCAAAGGTCTGGATCCCAGGTGTGGGAGGAAAACTGGTGCTGGCAGCCAGGGGAAGGAAGGCCTATTGTGCGAATCTTCATGCAACGGGCTTCTAGTAACTAAATAATAATTTATATCCGTATTCTATGTTCCTTATATATCATGCAACTGATCTTTAATTTGCAAACTAAGTGAAAAGGCAGAGAGAAATAACTATTCTTATAATATAACAGTGCTCTAAATTAACCATACTATTGGGAAGATAGCTTTACTTTCTGTTTTTTAAAGTACGTTTTATTGATTTTTAGAGAGAGAGTAAGGAAGAGGGAGGGATAGAAACATTGATGAGACAGAAACATCAATACTAATCTGGTGCCTCCTACATACCCCTTGCTGGAGATTGAGCCTACAACCCGGGAATGTGCCCTGACTGGGAATTGGACTTGCAACCTCCTGGTGCATGGGTGGATGCTCAACCACTGAGCAACACCAGCCAGGAAGTTTTACTTTATCGATAAGTTACCTAATAGGTTCTCCTCTTACAATCTGTCTTATGTGTTTCTTCCTTTACATTATTAATAATATCATCTTATTTAGACACTGATGACTTTGCATTTATATAACTTTAAAAACTTATTATTATACTGGAGACCTGGTCCCTAGGCCTGGCCTGCAATCAGGAACATCTTCCCCAACTGCCTGCAGCTGGCTCCACCCCCTGCTGCCACCTACCCCTAGTTCCCCATTTTCCATTGGGCGATCAGAGCCTGACAGCCAGGAGTAGGGACCAAGAGGTGGTCAGTGTGCCTCATGGTGACTGGTCGAGCAGTCATCCTGGTTGTTCCGCCATTAGGGTCAATTTGCATATTATCCTTCTATTATATAGGATTACTGCCACCAAACCTTTCTACTTTCAAACTTCTTCCAAGTGGATATTTTAAAAACATCACTTTCACTTGGTTTCCCCTGTTTAAAATTTCTTATCCCTTAGTTTCTATACTCATTCTCACTTGATTGACGCCTTTCTGTGCAGCACTCCTTAGTGAGGCCACCTTCTCTATGGATAACCAAAGATGTTCTGATCAGTTATTTTGCTATTGCTTACGTTGTTCCACGGATAAGCCAAAGGCTGCCCTGTCTTTAGGTCCAACACTGTATCTCTCCCCTTCATAAAATCTCACTTAATGGATTTATTCCTGTTAAGATCTTCTCTTCTCTGAATTCCTAAATCTGTCTACATTGTGTAGTCTCAAACTGGGCTCTGGTTTATATTGTTTTTTAGTTACTTCATGCTTATTATTTCTCTAAGTAGGTTAGTTTTTTGCAATAGTATTATATTTTCTACCAAGGCTTGTTGAACACTAGGAAACAAATAGATTTTTGAGTAATATTAAAACATTATTATAATGCATGATATATTACAGTAATAACATTTGTTAAAATATGGCAGCATACATTTAAGACATCATAAGTGATTACATGTTCAACAAGGTGTCCACAATTTTTTAAAGACCATCTCATTATAGATTATTATACATGAAATTAACTACATCTTATTCTAACATTTCGTCCAAGTAAAAAGCAGCAAGGTAGCATCTTAAATCAAACCTTGAAAAATATGACTAAGTTTAAACAGGACATGTTTAAAATCTCATAAACTAAGTAAAATTTTTTCAACAATAATTTTAAGTTATTATATAAATAAAATAAGAAAAATACAACACTCAAGTTTAACTTCTTAATATTTTATGTTTTATGTACAATTTTGGGAATATGATAATAAGTTGTGGTCCTGACCATTACTTTTCCCCTTTCCAAAACAATGTATATAAACACACACAATGTTTTTATGTGATTTGCTTTGATTTTTATTGGAAATAGATTTCCTTTGTAAAAATATAGCATTAATTAAAAATATTTTTAAACTTCATTTTTGAAATAAAAATAATTGCTTTAAAAAAGACATAAATGTAAATTGGGCAAATAAAATCTAAAAGAGGAAAATTAATTCTGCTTAAATGAGTAAGTTGCTGATATTTGACTTGAATAAAAAGTGGTATTTTAGATTTGACTTTGACATTGCAGGGGTCATGCTATCTTTAATATCCAGTTGAGCTTTTAAACTTTTCACTTCAATAATAATAAGTGTTTTATTTGATTAATTGAGGTTCATGGAAACACATCAAATCAAAATTCATATAGTTGCCAAGCAAAAGTCAACTTGTGTCAAGAAATTCTTGATATTTTTTCCAAAGGTAGGTCAGAGTCAGATTCTTTATTTTCTTTTAAATAAATGAGGATATGCAGGGTGTCCCCACAAGTGGATAAACACCTTAACAGTTTATATTTCAATTTTGAAAATAAAATATATTTCATTTATTTTATTTTTAAATGTTTAAAAAATACGTTTTTGTTGATTTCAGAGAGAGAGAGAGGTGGATGAGATAGAATCAATTGGTTGCCTCATGCACACCTCCTGCTGGGAATTGGTCCTGCAACTGGGCATGTGCCCTGACCAGGAATCAAACTGATGACCTCATG